>NW_027437201.1:24605000-24767500 GCF_033239565.1 Halichoeres trimaculatus | reverse complement strand
CCCTGATTTAATACTTACATATAATATAATAAATTTGAAAACAAGACCTTTCACCCCCTGAATTTTCAAAAAATGAGATATTGTATTTTTTCTGATATCCTAGAACAAGATTTGATGCCTCTGAAAATAGGTCGTTGACATTTGGCCGCGAGATTTCGACCTTCATGACGACACGAGGATCCTTTCTTTTTATTGGAGTAATCTGATAAAGCAGCTCCTCCTCTGTGATGTCAGTTAGTCACACAACCGCCACCGAGGGATACACCCACCAAGAGCCGACTGACTGAGTGCTGGATGCAGGGACTCTGCTCTGCTGAGCAGCTCGGCTTTACATGGTGAATTAGCAGTTAAAACACTGTAGTTTTAGCAGACGTGGTAATACTTGTGAGACTGTGATATTTGCATGCTTGTTCTGACATGCACTGTGAACCTGGACCACAATAATGCTGCGTTAATAACATAGTGAGGAACTGACGGTAGAGGCGATCTTTAGACGACACTTTCAGCATGATGGATAAAACAGACAGAGAAAAGTGAAGGAGCAGGATGGAGCCCTGTTATAGAAATAGTTTATTGGTGAAGTCTGCCTATATTTCCACGTATAAACTCTACATGTTACAGTACCGCTTTGACTCACCACACTGAAGCGTCCTGAGATGATCTGTGTCCAGGTGGATTTTCTTCCCCCTGAGCTGCAGAACCGTCCGGGTCTGACTCAGGGTCCAATACAAAAGGACGTATCCTACACTCTGTCATTTTATTAGTGCTATCAATGCCTTACGGTGAAGTTTTGGCAAACAGCAAACTCGCTCAGTCTGCTCCATTCAATGTGGTGATTATGTAAATACTGCCATGCTGCAAAAACCGCCCCCCTGGCTCTACCCCCTCCGCCCCTCTGATAGAACTGACCAATCAGAGCACAAAGGGCTGTGACGTTGCGAGGTTACTGGAGGTCATTCTCCAAACGGAGCGTTTCAACCAGATCTTCAGAATGGCCTAAAATGAGGATATTGAGAACGCAATTGTGGGGCAATGAAGGAACTAAATGACTTGTACTGAGGGCAGAAATGCTTTACAGGCTTCCTAGTCTGGCGTAGTGAAAAGGAGAAACAAGCAGGATATTTCCCCTTTAACATGTTTCTGTAAAGTTTTTGTTTCTAAATAACTTTTCTCCCGTTAGAAGTGATGAATCTTACATGAAGAGTGAGCACACAGGAACATAAAGGTGTGTTCAGACAGGTAAATGAAACACACCTTGACTCCAGCAGCTCTGCACAATTAGCAAACAGACCACAGCATGTACAGTACAGATGCTGCCACACACACACACACACCCACACACACACACACACACACACACACACACACACACACACACACACACACACACACACACACACACACACACACACACACGATGACAGTGATGCCTGTTTAATAATACAACGCTGCCTCATTAAAGTGTGCTGCAGCTGTGGACTGTGTGTGTGTGTGTGTGTGATCTGATAAAAGTGTGAGTGTGTGTGTGTGTGTGTGTGTGTGTGTGTGTGTGTGTGTGTGTGTGTGTGTTGGAGCTGGTGTGATCTGATTGGCTCTGGCCTGACAGCAGAGAGCTGAAGTGACCAGTCAGGATCTTCAAATATTCAGATGCTCAGAGCTGGAGGAGCGCTCCTGGTCTGCAGCCTGACCTCCACAGAGAGGCCCATCCTGAGGAGGTGTTTGCTCAGAGTTTGCTCAGTGTTTGCTCAGTGTTTGCTCAGTGTTTGCTCAGAGTTTGCTCAGTGTTTGCTCAGAGTTTGCTCAGTGTTTGCTCAGTGTTTGCTCAGTGTTTGCTCAGTGTTTGCTCAGCGTCAGCAGCTCTCCTCCGTCGTGTAGGTCGACTTCCTGACGAGCAGAGTCTGACTGACAGCTGCTCCTCAGCCCGCGCTGCGTCCTCGTCTGTCACAGCGGTGATGAAGGAGCTGCAGCGGCTGAGTCTTCAGCAGTGGAAGCCAAACTTGTGGAGAGTTCACGATGACAGATTCTGACATCCTGTCAAAGCGCTCAACAAAGTCTGCATAATTCATAGACAGAGGATTGTGCTGTACTCCTCTATCATTTACATCAGCACCGTAAAGAGTCTGAGAGAGACAATGCTGACCCAGGTTCAGCTTCTGCAGGTGCAGAACAACAGGAGGAGGGAGCTGAACAAAATCCAGCAGAAGGTTTTTCAGACCGTCCCCCCAAACACACAGACCAGTCCACAAGAGACCACCAGAGTCAGTCTGATGGGACGTCAGCCCCTGAAAGTCCCTGTGAGGAGTTTCTGAGTCATTGTGAAAAGTCTCTCTTCTAGAAATATTCCTGATCCTAATCCACACTTTAAAATGAGATTATCAGCTACAATATATGTTATTCCCTAACAGTATTTCTCAGCTTCCTGATCTGGTCGAGCAGGACCACATTGATTTATGACAACACAATGCCAGGCTTTTCAGCTGATAAAGTTAAGAAGTTCAAAGAGCAAAAGACTAAATCATGTGCACAAGCTAAAAACACAAGCTAAAAGCTAAAAACACAAGCTAAAAGCTAAAAACACAGGTTAAAGGCTAAAACACAAGCTAAAGGCTAAAAACACAAGCTAAAAGCTAAAAACACAAGATCAGGGCTAAAAACACAAGCTAGAATCTAAAAGCACAAGCTAAAGGCTAAAAACACAGGTTAAAGGCTAAAACACAAACTAAAAGCTAAAAACACAGGCTAAAGGCTAAAAACACAAGCTAAAAGCTAAAAACACAGGTTAAAGGCTAAAACACAAGCTAAAGCCTAATCATGCTGTCTGTGCTCAGATACGACCCTGTGTCTTTGAACCAGAGTTTAATCAGTGGTGTTAAACCATCAGATCAGTCGTCCTGTGTCTGTGTTGAAGCGACGTCTGCAGAGTGAATATGAAAATAAGACAAACCCTCTCCATAATTATTTCAGTGCTCTGCTCCTGTTTTTGAGACGTGAATCAGCTCTTTCTCCGTCTCCTCTCAGATTAGCATGCAGCTCCCTGCTGAGCTCTGCAGGTAGCCGGTCTTAACAACCAGCAGCTCCCCATTACCCCGATGGGTAACATGATGCAGGGAGAATATTGATGCTGCTGCAGAAAGAAAACATGAGCACAATTAGGACGGCGTCTGTTCTGAGAGGAGTCATCCAAATCTGATTTCAGACTGTGAGAAGAGAGGCATACCATGTGCTCGAAGAGAAAAACCACACAGCTGGAGATCAAACCGGACTCTGTGAGACCTCCACGTAATCTGACCTTTAATCTGAGAGGGCTCAGATTAACAAACTGTGAGAATAACGTCACCGAGCCAGGATTAGAGAAGTTTCCAAACTTTGTTTCTCTAACAAGTGTCCGAAAACAATCAAGGAGAAGAAGAGGGAGGGGATGCAGGTGTTGGTTCACACGTGTGTGTGTGTGTGTGTGTGTGTGTGTGTCTCCTTTGTATCCCCCTGTGTGAGTAAACAGCCGTGCAGTGTGTTAGTCATCCAGGGTTGTCTAATAACTGCACTGACAGACTGAAACAGAAGCTCGAACCAGCTGCTGCTCCACTTTAACAGTCAGCAGGGACACACACACACACACACACACACACACACACACACACACACACACACACACACACACACACACACACACACACACACACACACACACACACACACACACACCTTGGAGCATTTATTACCATATTAGGCTGTTAGGCACCTGTACAGATGCACAATAGAAACAGAGCTGCAGAGTTTTCCCTTCATCACTAACTTAGAGTCAGAGAACGATGAAGTTTGAGGTTCGTTAACTGATGGAAAACCTCCAAAATTTACTAAACACAGTCCTCATCAGGATCAGTTAAAACATCTTTAGCTAAACACGCCTCAAAACTGTCATAGATCAGTCTGTTAGTATCAAACCAAAGGGTTAAAACCATAGTCTGTATATAGAGTGGACAGCGTAGCTCCGCCTTTTATCATTGTACGGTTTTGAAGCTAAAATTCCTCCGTCTCAGGCGCAGACATTGAAGCAGTTTGCAGCCAGAAAATAATAGTTATTTTTTTCCTTCGAGACTCTTATCACTTCCTGACTCTACCTCCCGTCATATTTTACAACCCCCCCCAAAAATAAACGAGAACGTCAGCTGTCGATCATTGTAAAATGTGACATAAAGCCTCGTTTTTAACCTCGTATAACTAATGAAAACAAAACTTTCAGAGAAAAAGAGGACTTGGATACAAGACAGCCAAATGATATCTTCAAATCACCACAACAATCAGACGTGAGAAACATTTCTACCAGGTGGATTAATTTTTTAAAGTTTGACCACAGCCCATCTGGAATGACTGGGGAGATGGATTTTTGACCTATACTGCAGCTAGCCACCAGGGGGAGCAGTTTTTGTGGAGACCTCACTTTGACTTCAAGTGGATGTCTGTTTTTTTTTTTTTTACAGTCTATGATTAAAACTTCTCTGCTGTTTTTTTTAATCATCCATTTCTGATATCTGACCTTTTTCAGTCAAAATGACAAAAACTTTATGATTCATGCCTCTCGAACTCTTCAGACGCTTTGTTACTGAAAATGTTCATCCTTGAAGGACAGCTGCACAAATAATAAACACAGAAATTCTTTTCAGGAAACAAATTGAGAAGAAAGCATCCAGAAAGTCTGTTTGTGTGGTTTCAGCACCACGGACAGCGACACCAGGAGGCCGCTCTGAGCCAACCACCTGAGTCTGGGGTTTACTCTTAATGTCCACATCATACTTTTTCTTTAATCTGAGCTACAGTCTCTGTTTTTAGTGCAGTAATACTCCAAACAAATCCTCTCTGTATCTGATAAAAACATGCAGTATGCTGAGGGAAAGCAGGAAAACCTTGCAATTTGTCAAATCATTTCCAAGCCTCAGAGAAAAAACAGTTATGTTAACTTTCTGAGGCAGCGCAGTCAGGGAGTCCTTAAAGCTGAGACGTAAACAGATCCTTCTTCATGACAGCTGAGCAAACCCAAACCTCAGACTCAGACTGGAAGTGGAGACTGTTTCCAGAAAGATCAGGACGTGTGCTGCTTCATCGCCTCTCTTTAGAGGTGCAGTAGTTTGTTCAACCTCCAGGGGGCACTGTTGAGTCACTGGCAGCTCATCCTAATGATGACACAGTGTGTGTGACTTGTGTCAGTCAGTTAGCAGACAGTTTGTGGACTCAGGTCTTGTTGGACCCTGTGTGGTGTGTCCTCCTCTGCGGTGTGGATCTGCAGGTTTGTGTTTTCATGCACAGGACGCAGAAGATGATGCTCCTCCTGTCGGTGTCTGATCCTCCGTCACACTGCGCTGCGTTGGAAAGCAGAGGGTCCCTCAGAGACTCCTGTTTCCTCTCAGCGCTCCCTCTGCACAAAGCCCTGAGGGAGCGCTGAGGAGAGGAGGGGGACGGCTCATCAATGATTTAAGGCGTGGTGCTGGATCTGTCCCCCGTGGAGCTCTGAGAGGAAAGATGGATCCTACCTGTCCTGGTTTCTGAGGTAGAGAGCTCGGCCTGACTGAGGGGAGGACAGACAGACTGACAGATGACTCCCTGATTGACAGACGGTCGTATGAAAAGGAGTGAAGGAGGAGGAGGAGGCAGAGCTGTGGAGCCTCTGGACAGTTGAGCAGAAAGAGTCAGAGTAAAGTTGGGAGGTGTTGGAGGAGGATGTCATGGAGAGCAGCCTGGAGAAAAAAGCACAAAGACATGAACACAGAAAATATAAAAACAGAGAAATTACAAGAAAACTGATCGATTTAGGATTTTTCTTTGTGCTCGTTTACTCTGAATGCTCAGCGTGACCCAGCCTCCTCCATGACTCCTGAATCCTCCAGAGGAGAATCTGCTCCAGCCCGCTGTGAAGGAGGCGCTGAGCAGAAAGGCTGGGAGGTGAGGAGGCACAAGGAGTGGAGTCCAGGGTCCTGGGAGGTTTTCTGGACTTTGTGTGCCGAGGAGGACTCCCTCCGTGCAGCAGAGGAGACAGAGGAGGCTTTGAGTCAGGCTGAGGGAGGGGGTCGCAGCCAG
Organism: Halichoeres trimaculatus; assembly: GCF_033239565.1. Lineage (NCBI taxonomy): Eukaryota > Metazoa > Chordata > Actinopteri > Labriformes > Labridae > Halichoeres > Halichoeres trimaculatus. Next base: position 24,761,431 of record NW_027437201.1, on the reverse strand, counting down.
GTCCTCCTCTGATCCTGTTTGTTTGGAGGGAGGTTTTGTTGTGAGCAGACCTCCAGGTGAGAGGAGTTCACCTGGAGGTGGTTTCTGCCTCAGGGTGTGACAGGACATCGTCTCTGCTCTGATGATGATCTTTACTTTCACTCCTGATTCATTTTTTCATGTTTTATCCTCTCACACGTGCCGTCCATACGTCTCTCTGCATCCTCCTTCCCATGAGCACTTTGTGTTTCCTGTATCTGAGCTGCCATCGGCTGCTTGATCCTGAGGGGAAACACACACACACTCACACACACACACTCCTCTCCTGGGGGATTGCTGTAAAGATAGATTAATCATTGAAAGCCAAACTTGCTTTGGGCATGGCCCGATGCTTGAGATGAATTTTTCACCAGCAGGCAGATATCTGTCTTCATCTTTCTCTCTCACTTTCTGCAGCAGCCCATCCTCCTTCAGCACATACATTTATTTATTTCTTTAGCTGCTTTATTTCTCTGTGAAGCCACACTAACACACCTCCTCCTGCTGTCTTCAGTGGACTGTACGTTCTGTGTTAGCAGCGTCTGCTTCATGCTCTGGATGTGTCTCTGTGTGATGGATCGGAGCGGTCTGAAGAGTTTTCCTCTGCATGTGTCGTCCCTGTGACGGGCTCTCAAACACTCACAGAACAACAAGCCTCAGCCTGAACTCTCTGTGGGTGGAGCAGGTGGAGAAAAGGAAGGCTGGAGATTAAAGTGAACATCACCTGTAGTTTGAAAAGCATCTTAGAGTCCCTGTGAGGAGTTTTTCAAGTTTTGAAAAGTCTCTCTTCTAGATATCTGCCTGATCCTGATCCACACTTTAAAACGAGATTATTAACATCAACATAGGTTATTCCTTAATGCTTCTTCTTAGCTTCCTGATTGGGTTAATTTACAGCACGTCTAAGTCTCTATGACAACACCACAGCAGCTGATGAAGTTTCGATTTCTTTATGATTCCTGTGATTAATTTTGTAGTGATGGTGGACACTGGAGCCTAACTGTCAGACAGAAAAAGGACAGAAGAGCAGAAGAAAGAGAAACAGGAGAGAGATAGAGCACAAGCTAAAGGCTAACACAGGAGCTAAAGGCTAACACAATCAATCATCGGTCTTATCTTGTCTTAATCCACCATGAGTACAGAGCTCTGCAGCATTTAGCAATTTACAATGGAGAGGAACAACTTCCCTTTAACGGGCAGAAACCTCGGACAAACACAAGCTGAAGGCTAAAGAGGAAGCTAAAAGCTAAAACACGTGTTAAAGGCTAAAACACTGGCTAAACACTTTAGTATGGGCTAAAGGCTGAAACTCAAGCTAAAAGCTAAAACATGTGCTAAAGGCTAAAACACTGACTAAATGCATTAACATGGACTAAAGCCTAAAACACAAGCTAAAGGCTAAAACAGTGGCTAAACCCTAAAACATGTGCTAAAGGTTAAAACACTGGCTAAACCCTAAAATGTGTGCTAAAGGCTAAAACATGTGCTAAAGGCTAAACACTGGCTGAACGCATTACTATGGGTTAAAGGCTAAAACACAAGCTAAAGGCTAAAAAACAGGCTAAAAGCTAAAACATATGTTAAAGGCTAAAACACTGGCTAAACGCATTAACATGTGCTAAAGGCTTAAAACATATGTTAAAGGCTAAAACATGTGCTAAAGGCTAAAACACAAGCTAAAGACTAAAACATGTGCTAAAGGCTAAAACACAAGCTAAAGGCTACAACACTGGCAAAACGCATTAACATGGGTTTAAGGGTGAAACACAAGCTAAAGACCAAAACATGAGTTAAGAGATAAAACACTGGCTAAAGGCTTAAACAGGAGCTTAAGACCAGAACACAAGTTTTAGGCTAAAAGTGTCCCAACACTTTAATATTAGCTAAAGACCAAAACACAAGCTAAAGACTAAAACATGGGCCAAAGGCTAAAACACTGGCTAAAGGCTAAATCACAAGCCAAGGGCTAAACCCCAGGTTAATGTGTCTGTGCTAATGTTGTCTCCAACCCACAGTCAGCAGTTATTCTGCAGTGGTCTGTTCAAACTTGAGAGTCTATCAATAAAATGAAGAGCCAGGTTACGTTAGCTCTGCTTGGTGAGGTTGGAGTTGGTAGATGAGCTCTGGTAGGACAGAACCATGATTCACTAACGTTACACGTTACACACACGTCTCAGAGCACCGGGCTGTGAGGAGAGAGAAATATAGCAGCTGCTAAACTACGCTACAAACTGACAAAGTTAGCTTGTTGTCAGGTTTCAAAGTGTAGCTCTACCTACCTGTTGATAAATACCTTACCTCGAGGAGCTGGATCTGGGAAAAAGTTGACTTGAACAAAGAGTAGTTAAAAAGAAAATTTCCAAAACAAACACACGCCTTGTTAAGAGTGACGTCTTCACCACGGTGTGTGTGAGACTCCTCACAGCCTCTTTAACTCTGCTTCCTTTGAGTGACCAGATGGGGACAGACATCGTTTATGGTCTCAGTCTCTAACACCAAGTTCTCAAACTCAAACCCTGTGCCGTAGAGTTACTTTACTGTAATTATGAGCCTGTTAGCATCTTTAGTTTCTTAAAGAAAAGTCCTTCAGCTCTGATTCAGATTGGTTTGATAGTGATGCTGCTGATGCTTTGAGTAACCAGATCATAAAATGCAGATTTATAAGCAATAAAATGGCAAAAGAGTTGACAGAATAAGAATACAGTAAAAACACATCAACAGTGTGACGGCCTCCCACCAGCAGGGTGTGCTGTTTGCTGTGCCGTCTTTGCTGTTTTCTCTGTGCTCTGTCTGTTTTTGTCGGGCCTTTAGAGCCGGGTTGTGGCAACATAAAAACAACAGATTCAATAAACCAGATTAAACAGGAAATTAAAACATGCAGACTTTTGTTTCCATCAGTTTGTTGCTTTGAATCAGGTCGACCACCTTCCCACCGAGCAGATTTCACGAGTTGAAATGATTTCCAGTCATCCTCAGCCTGGTTACTGAACATCTCTGCTAACTCCTGCAGAAACACAGATTTTCATCTTTAAACTCCTCTGACTGAGTGATGAGCTGTGTGTCAGTCAGGTCTGAACCCTCTCTTTCTCTGCGTCTGTTTCCACTATGCTGTGTTTATTAATCTGTGTGCTGAGGATCCGGAGTGGTTCTGGTTTGGAAAGTGTTTTTTAATGAGCTGTGGGTATAAACACAGGCGGATATTTCTTTATTAAAACAGACTATTAGTGCTGTTTTGTTCTCTTTAGCTGGTGCTGCAGACACAGAAATGCACATTATCTGTTTTTATTTCAGTCTAACAGTTTGTGAACACCTCTACATTCTGTTAACATCTGCATTAATGAGAAACACTCCTCGCCTTTGTTTGCTCCCTGGAAGAGAAATGAAGAGAAATCACGAAGCACAGGAATGAAAACTGAGCAGGAAGCTGCACAATAAGAGGTCGGGTTACGTTTTCAGAGCAGGTGCATGAAGCTGTAGTTGGTTTGTGTGAGACGGGAACACGAGGACAAGCTTCCTGTGCCAGTTTTCTTCATTTCAGTCAGAGATTATCATATTTCCAACCTGTGTCTGGTTCAGAAAGTCTGGTATGAGTGAAATCTTTTCATTCTGATCCTGATGCAGCTCCAAACGCCAAACTGACCCACGCTGAGAGACGCCACCACAGGTTACAGACTTCTCCTGCTGCTAATGTTTGTGCAGTTATCCTTTAGAGCAGCAGCACAGTCAGTGTGTGTGTGTGTGTGTGTGTGTGTGTGTGTGTGTGTGTGTGTGTGTGTGTGTGTGTGTGTGTGTCCATTGTTATGAAGTGTTTTGGCTGATGGATGATTTGCTGTCTGAGTGCGGCGGCGGCGGTGCTCAGGTAGGGTCAGGATTTTCTTCTCAGTGCTGTCATTATTATCTCAATGTGATCCACTTGAGTGTGTGTGAGTGTGTGTGTGCATGTCAGCTCCTCCTCACATTTCTCCCTGCTCCTCCTCAAGCCTCCTCCTGAAGTCTCTGAGTCACATTAATGAAGTTTTCAGCCAACAGCTTATCCACCGCATACTTTAAAATCATGATTTGTTTTGTTAACACGCTGAGCTGGAGCTGATTCACTGACTCTTTGTGTTCGTCAGAAACGATGGGTCGACCTCCTGCTGCAGACCCTGACTCCTCCCCCTCCTGGAGCCAGAGGGTGGATCCCAATAGTCCTTCCTAAGTCCTTTCCTATCCACTTTACCTTAACCCTGATAAAAAACGTCACAGGGTCGAGGGAAGGAGGGGAAATTCGACTGCACTTTCACTGTGATGTCATATTTATGTGACGACAGTTACCTGTGACGTAGGGAAGCCACGACCAACTACAACGTTCTTAAAATGAACTACAAGAAGCTCATTAGTCCTCTGCCTTATCTCACAGGGTGGTTTGGTGTCTTCAGCGGTTAACATGAACAATCCATGATCAGAGGGTTTACCTGTGAAGGTGTTTGGTCTGTGGTCGTGCAGTGTGTGTGAGCTTGGTGAGAGCGTCTGTAAATGTTGACAGTCTGAAGCCTGATAAAACCAGAGAGCGAAGGATTCACATCAACTTTTGGTGAAGTTTCTCTGAGTTTAGGAGAGTTGTAGAGGTAAAATCTGTGCAAATAAATATGAATCTTATAAATAATAGTTTTTCTCAAAGTGATTTTGTCGTGTTTTTGCAATTCTTGTGTGTCTTTTGATCGAGTTCTTTACTGTGTTTTTTCAGCATTTTGGCGAGTTTTTTGGTGTGTGCTTTGCCGTGTTTTTGTAGTTTTGTCATTGTGTGTGAAGTGTGTCTCTGTCTTCAGGTGGACAGGAACTGTTTCAGAGTCTACCAATGCTAAAATAAAAACACGCCTGGCTTTTTGATAACTTACACAGCCTGTGACATGGACTCAGACAGCTGCAGACATGTGAAACTGTCTGAGTTGTTGAAAAATAGTTTGAATTAAATATTTGCAATCTCAGAAATGTTCAATCTGCACTTTTCAAGAATTTATATAAAGAAAGTTGAAGAAAATTAAATTCTGTTCTCCTTTTATAACACACAGCTTCAGGTATTTTATTACATCAGAATGGTAAATACTGGATAGAGTTTGAAACTTCTACTTCTCCTGGAAAAAGAGTGTAAATTATTTACACATAGGGCATTTTTGGACAAAATTATTGAGAAAATTAGACAAAAAAGACCAGGCGCTTTAATAAAAATAGCTATCATTATGGAGCTAAACGTAATTACTTCGATCACCAGTGATTCATCGTTTCAGTTCAGAGTCGCAACCAAACGTTTTGGGTTATAAATCTTTTTGACGTTCAAACATCGTGAACACAATAAACACATTCAGGCAGACACGTGATGGGAAATGTTAGAAAAACAACAGTACTCACATCGTTTCCGTCCCTTCTCCATCGTAAGTTTCCGTATTATACACGTCACGTGCCGCAAGGCATTATGGGCCGTTTTCTTCCCCTTTCCTTTTGAAAAGGATGGTCCTGTGTTTCCTAAGCTAAAGGAGATATTAAAGGAAGCAACGACCCTCCTTTCCTTAACTTTTGGAGGATTCAAACAGCAGTTATCATGGCCGACGCTAAAATGCTTCCAGGTCATTTCCTCAGTTAGGAAGGTTCCTTATCAGGAAAGGACTATCCAGATCCACCCTGAGTCTGCGCCCTGAAGGTGGCAGCGTTGACCTGCTGCCTCTGACGTAAACACACGTTAAACTTTCTGATGAAAAATAAACCGTTGGAGTGCCCTCAGGTGGGTCCAGTCCACAGCCGAGCAGGTTTAGAGCAGACAAGAGCCTGATTGGTCGACACAGCTGTCAATCATGACCTTATAGCCCCAAACTTAACAACACTTGCAGAAATCATATCTCAGAAACATTTATTCTGGCTCTTTTGTTTCAATGTTTTAGTCGTGGTTTGTTTTTTCAACAACAAACAGGGTCAGACGAGGACAGTAAAAAGGATTAATAAGAAAAAATAAGCAAGAGGTAAACAGAAATTTCTTATTTAAGTGTCAGACTTGTTCAACTTTTGGCTTGAATTCTGATTTTGGAGTCAAACATCCCGTTTCCTGAATCTGCATTTTCTGTGTTTACAGCCGACCTCGCCATGAAAGGCTCAACACGTCCTTTAAAAACCTGAAAATGAACAAAGAAGCTCAGACGCAGGGTTAGAAATCCTTCGCCGAGCCTTTATCGCCGTGCATACCTGCTCCATGAAAGAGCAGAGAGAGGAGTTTAATCTGCCTGATGTTGGGCCGTGCAGCAGCTGAAAGCACGTTTAGGAAGCGAGGAGGTATCAGCTGGAAGGCAGAGCCGTCCGCCTGCTTTGTCAGGGTTTTCAGCCTCTCAAATGGATGCTCCGAGTCGCCCTGAGCATCTGCACAAAATGTACCGGGCTTTCAACATGATGCAAATTAAACCGACACTCTGAGGAAACGCTGCAGCGTCGTCGCAGATAAAACATGGGAGTTCATTTAAGGAGGCCGCCCAGGGGCCAAATCACTCAGGACGTGCACTGCAGCAGCGATAGATCCAGTCCAGCAGTGAAGGCTTTGCTGACACATCTGTACATCCACACACTCTGAAAGTAAGAAAGAAAGTCTCGTCATAACTCCTCCGACTTTCCCAGCGTCGACCGGGGAATTCTGACGCCTCCAGTAAACTCCATGTTCTGAGCAGAAACAGCCTTGAGTTTGTCTTTAGGCAGAAGTGGGTCGAAAACTGTAAAAATCGACAGCTTGGGATGAGTTTGCATCAGAGCAGAGACCCTGAGCTGACAGAGGGCAGCGAGGGACGAGGAATTTTAAACTATCTGATAAATCGCTCGGCTGGATTTCATCAAACGTGGAGTTTCCAGAAATAAAGAAGCTCAACAGACAACACGTTTGTTTTAAAGCTCCCATCTCCTGCTCCTTTTCTGCAGTTTAATCTGGATCACTGATGTCTTCATGAAATGGTAGAAACATGTTTTGGTCCAAAAAGCCAATAAATCAAGCACAGCAGCATTGTTTCCAGGCTCTCATAGCCCCTCTGTTCAGAACGCTCTGATTTAGTGGGCGTGGCCTTCATATGTAAATGAGCCACCGCTGATACCGCCCCGCTCTTCCACGTCACTGAGAGCGGCGCCACGAGCTCCGAGTGCACAATGTTTAGAAAACAGAGAAGCTCCTTTACCATAACATTACGGGCTAAAACAACAGGCTAACTGCAGCTAAAGTTAGCATTTCATAGCATAAGATATTTCAGTAAGTTTGTTAATTAAATATTAAATAAATAAATAAATAAATACAAAAAATAGCTGAAAATGCAAAATACTTTCAATTTCAAAACAGTTTTACAATTTCATAAATTTGCAAAAAAAAAAAAAAAAAGAAAAAAAAGAAAAAAAAGTATTTTCCCAACTTGCTCCATTTTAAATTATTTCAAAAATTTTGGGGAAAAATGCAGACATTTACAAAAAAAAATGAAGTCTAAAAATTTGCAAAATCTTTAAAAAAATGGAATTTTTATTCCTAAATTTGCAAAAAGTTTATGAAAAAATAATTTAAAAGAAAATTGCAAAAAGTTGAAGAAATAAATAAATAACGAGACAAATATTTATTTATTAATAAAATTATAAATAAAAATTCTTTATTTCATTAATATATATATATTTTTTCTTTCAAATCTACAGGGAGCCACAGGAAAGGAGTCAGAGACAATGAGGCTGTAGAGATTTCTCTCCAGCAGTGGAGAGAGGAGTGGGTGGGGAGGGGGTTCGGGGGTGTCTGTTTCGGTGGACCAATCAGGTCAGACTTGCTCCTGATTGGTCAAAAAGGGAATCACTGACGTCAGCAAACCTCGGAAATTCCAAACAGCTGGTTTTAGGTCAGGATTTTACATTAACAAGCTCTACTAAGAACAGGTTTGTCATTAAATATCACATTTTGTGGGCTGGGAGGAAAGACAAAGACCCACACATTTCACTAAAAGACTTAATAAAGTGATTTTTGCAGAATATGGGACCTTTAATGGTTAGCTACAGCAGTCACACACACTCCTCCTTCAGATTTCCTGGACGTCATATTAAACCAACTCCAGCCTCACTTCAGCGGCTCCCCGTTCACGTCGGATCAGACTCTGAGCTGCTTCTGTAATTGTTAATGGGCTGGACCCTGCACACCTGTCTGATCTCATCACGTCTCACAGCGCGTCTCAGGACTCCTCACTGCTCCTCACTGCTCCTCACTGCTCCTGGAGGTAAAACGAAGTCAGTGGGCTACAAACCTGCTCCACGGTCGAGTCTCTGAGTCTGCGTCCATCCCTCTGATGTTTCTCTTGGCTCTGTGCGACCTGTGTGTGTCAGAGGATTGATGAACCAGAGATGACGTGAACACACACTGAGTCCAGGCTATAGGAGCTCCATAATCAATAAGTCATTTTCAGGATTTGTTCTGCTCTGTAACACAGCTTGTATCCAGAAACCTGTGAGTGTGTGAGAGTGTGTGTGTGTGTGTTTAATGTGTTTACATGGACACATTAGCTGAGGCAGCTTGTAGTCCTCAGGGGGAAACGCAGACATGGACTCAGAGAGATGCAGCGTTAGTTTTACTTGGCTTTAATCTGCACAGAAACAGAAAACACTGCTCAGTCTGAGCTGCTGGACATGAAGAAAGTAATGAAGTAAAAAAGAATCAAAGCAAGAAAAGAGTGAGAGGAAGAGGAGGAGTTAAAGGGTCAAAGGTCAAAGGTCAGAGGAGGAGGGGCTCAAACGTGGGTAAAACTTTCAGGTGAACATTTATTTAAGCTGATCTAACTTCTGAACAACTCGTCTCTGCCGTCACTTCTCGTCCTCACACACCTCTCTGCCTCAATCTGACGCTCCTAACGGGAACTTTTAGGCCTCATTACCACCCAGTCAGCGTGTGTCTCTGTGAGTGTGTGTGTGTTTCCTCGGCTGCTGTTAAAGTCCTGGATGTCCTTCCCGTCCCCACCTGTGCTGGAGGCTCACGCTGCTCCGTGCTCCTGCTAGCGTCTCCTAATGAATACTGAGCGCTGGTGTCAGTCTTAATCAGGCGGAGCAGCAGGGAGACGGTGGAGGAAGTTCAGGCCCAGGAAAAGTACTCCGGTCCTCCTCCATCCACTGCTCCAACTGGGTGTCACGGCTTTAAACATTTAGTGGAGCGCACACTTCCACGGCAGGTCCACTCCTCCGCTGCTGTGTGAGCTCGTCATCCACAGGCCCAACTTTTACCACGATGAGAAGAAAGGAGGATGCCCCACTTTCTGATGATCTGGAGGAGAATGTGTCCACATCCTGAAGTTTTTCAGGCTTTGTCCACTCCTAACGTAAATCCTCTCATTTGTTTTTAAAATACTTTCGTCCTCACACAGCGAAAATCTGCTGAGAAGTGCAGCTCCAGGTATTTCAAACCCACAGGATTCAGTGTTTGTCTGACATAAAACCTGTGCCAGCCAATCAGAGTGAGCCTTGTTATTCAGCTGTGTTTCAGAGCCCAGCGTCTACACCATACCAAACCAGAGTTTTCCAAAATTTTCACAAATAAAAATGTCTTCAGTTTCCCACATACCTGGGTAGACATGACCTCAGTCTGTATCTGCTCAAAACCTCCTGAACTGATGAGAGCCTATCACTCAGAGCACGTGGTGATAAATTGGTCAAAGTGTTTTATTTTCTGTTCAAACCCCAAAGCACAGACTGACACAGACATATGAAGCAGAAACAAACAGCTGAGTGTTGAAAGGAGCCGGCGGTGCAGGCAGGGAGCTGACTGCAGGAGAAATCCTCAGAGAAAAACAAACAGCGAGGCACCAACAAAGACCTGAACACATCGAGCACAGGTAGGAACAAAAAAACCACTCCAGCAAAGAGAAGCTCAGAAATCCACAGGAAAAAATCACAAAGAGAAACCACTGAACAGGACGGAGATATCTGAACGTAGAGGAGTGAAGCTCAGGGCCCGTCTGCTCGTTCAGCCGTGAAGGTTCTGTTATGGATCGGCCCGATTAGCTGCAGCGTTAGCCACATGCACGACTGCAGTTTACTAATTACACTATGAAACTGTGAAACTCATAAACAGGGATAAACCTGGAGAGAGGTAACGTGTGACTGAGAGAAGATCAAGAAAAACATTTTTCAGCTGGAGAAATAAAGATTTTATAACATGAATACACAAACAGCTGTTATCAGAGAGTCAGTCAGATAAACAAAGAGAAAGAGAAAGTTTGGTGATCTTTGGTTTCCGAGCTCACAGAAGAAAACCTCAAGAATAAAATCAGTAATATGAAAGCTGCGTTGAGGAAAAAGTGCTGCAGCAATGCCCCAGAAACTCCATGAATAACTCTTAAAGCAGTTTATGAACTCCAACATTTCACCACACACACCTTAAAGGAGCCAGACGTAGAAAAGCAGAGAGCGAATCAAACTTGCCAAACTGACAGCAGCGAGCCTCGTCAGTTTGAGACTTTGTTTGTCTCCCTTATCTCAGCTGCTCACTGAAAAAGTGTTTCCTAAATCTAAATTAGCTTGCCAAAGGATTGTCCACTGGTTTTGCATATTTCGTATTACCTCCATGAATCTTAGGGCGCATTCAGACCTGGACTGTTTGGTCCACTTTAAACGGACCAGGGTTGGTTTCCCACGCTGGTGTGGACTTTTCCTGCAGGTGTGAATAGACACAAACGAACCCTGGTGCGGACCAAACAACCGGACCCAGACCCACTTTTTGAGGTGGTCTCGGTCCGCTTCCAAACGAACTCTGGTGTGGTTTATGGTTCTCTGGTGCAGGTCTGAATACAAACCAAGGTCCATCTGAACTAACTACAGGATACATGCTCCTTTTGGGCCTGTAGAGCCACCGTAACCTAACCGTCTTTGGTTCATACCTGATCCTCCGTCTTCTGTTTAGCCACGCTGTAGCTAGCATGTTGTGGGTCAGGACACGCAGAGCATAGCGCCTCCTTGCTGCGATCATTGGTCTTCCTGTTCCTAAATTGTAAACAGTGTTGTTAAGCTGCTTTGAAGGAGCTGCTCTTGAAACTGAAAATGATTTAGCAGCTCTAATAAGAGCACAAACACACATGTTTACCTCCATTTCCAGGTCTGTACTCTGTGTGCCGCCCTTTGTCAGTGCTGTCCAATGAGAGCACTGATCCTCACACACCTGGATGTGTTTGTGTTTGGAGCCAGGTGTGCCTCACCTGCTGCTGAGGAGGAGGAGGAGCCAGCCACGCCCCGCCCCTCACAAACCTGCAGGTGGAAGAGAAACAGAAAGAGGAGGAAAGGGAGAAGGAAACAGAACAGATTTTCTTTAATATTTGGGGCTGTTAATAAAAGCTTGTTGTGAGCTGCAGTCAGAGTGAGCGTAACCAGGTGAACACAGCCTGGATCTACAGGCCGTAAACACCTGCAGGAAGCTTACTCCATCAAACTGCTGCTGAGAGACGTTGGGCTGAGAAGACTCTGATTTTACTGGATCTGCCTCGCGGTCTGAATTCTCCATAAAGACCTGAGAGGTGGTGATCTCAGGTGTTAGCCAGCAGCTACAGCGCGGCTCTCAGGGAGCGCCGTGTTTACTGCTGCTCTGCCTTCATCGCCGCGCTGAGCTGTTGTTGCGCTGCGTTAGCCTGCGTTGCAACAGCTCAGCTCCTCTTTCTGCCTGACAGAGTCCTCAGACGGTGAAGCCTCACTCAGGTATGCTCTTTGTGTGTGTGTGTGTGTGTGTGTGGGTGTGTGTGTGTGTGTGTGTTTGGGAGAGAGTACACTGTAAATGTTGGTTTACTCTTCCTTTGATTCGCCCGTCAACACGATTGATTTCTGCTTCTGTTCCCTCTTTAAACCTGATCTCAGAGAAACTTCATCAGGTTAAACTTTTCAAAACTGATCAACGCTCAGACAAACAAACCTCTTCATCCTCTTCATCCTCTTCATCAAACAGCCCGACAGTGCAGCGTGTGAAAGCTGAAAGCTTCATCAGGTTAGACTTCATCAGGGCTGATTTTACCAACAGTTGGTCTTTAAAAATGGAGGACTGGAAAGATTCCTCCTGCTCCACCACAGCCTGCTCTTTTTTCATGTTTTCCTCTTTTCTTGAAAAGTTGATTTTCTGTCTCTGCTGAGTCTGGGAGTTGTATGCGGTTGTTGTATCAAACATAATGTCCTGCAGTGCAGATAATAAAGGAAACTCAGCCAGACTCAGCGTGGAGGTAGAGAGGATGTGTAATCATCTTCTCTATGCGTCTGTAAACATGAAACATTAACAGAAAGAGAGCTGCAGGATTTTTCTTTATAAGACGCAGAAATCGATGCAGTCCACGTCGGAGTGTCTGTGAGCAGAATCTAAAGACAGAAAGAAAGACAGAAAGAAAGACAGAAAGAAAGAAGGACAGAAAGAAAGAAGGAAAGACCTAAAGATTTCCCCTCAGGAAGAATCATCCGTAACTTTGTGGAAACATTAAACATCATGACTTGGACTTTTATTGACCTCTGAACTCTTTTGAGGCTAATTTTCACAACGTTTGACCTGAAAACATAAAAAAAACACATAAAAAAATCTGCATTTATTCAGAAACACCGAGGGTTAAAATGCTGTGTTATGCAGGCCTGTTAATTTAGTAAAGCACCTTTCATAGATCTGAACCTACAAGAACAGAAAATCTCTGAATTCTGACTTTAATCTCACGAACACAGTCTCCTTTAGTCCATAGAAAGGCTCAGGAACAACCAGCGAGGCCTGGTTTAATTTAAGTTGCTGCACTAAAAGTGTGATGGTGCGTTTCATTTTTGCTCTGAAGTCAGAATTAACAAGTTCAGAGTGGGAAATTTCACCTGGAGCGCCCCCTGAGGTCAGAATTTCTAAATAAGAAGTCGGTGGATCCACGCCACCCCTGGGTTTACAATCAAAGATGGCCGCCCCAGGTGTAAACAGTAATTAAGCTCCTGTTAGCATTTCTGACAAGTGTTTGTTGCAGCAAATTTGCGGTATACATATTATTATTGGATGTTTATATATAGAAAAATTGCTGTTATGATGAGTTTTTCCAACTTTGCAACTGATGCGCTTTTAACTCAGAGACGTCATTCCCACTTCCCAGTTTGGACATAGATGGAAAGCTTTTTATTAATTTATTTTTTCATTTATTTATTTATTTATTTATTTATTTATCTATTTATTTTTTTATTCATTTATTTATTAAGTATTTTATTTTATTTATTTTATTTTATTTTTTAATATTTTTTAGTTTTAGTTTTAGTAATTTATTTATTTATGTATTTATTTATTAGTATTAATTTTATTTTATTTTATTTTTTTATTAATTAATCAATTTATTCTTTTAACCTATTTATTTTATTTTTTATTTTTTTTATTTTTATACTTATTTAATTATTTATCAAGTTGTTAATTTTTTTATTTTATGTTTCTTAATTCAACAGATAGAGTGTTCACATACACAAAATGAAAAACAGCAGCACCCAGAAATAAACTGAAGACAGATTAAACAGTGGGATAAAACATACGGTACATACAAGAGACAGGACATCAATACTGTATTTATATCAAGTAAATACACTTTCAAACCTAAACAGACAAGTAACTAAACAAAACAAACAAACAAAAATAAATGAACACAAACAAAAAGGAAAACTAAAGAATATATACATAATGTGTCAAATGTTACCTTGAAATCTTTAAATCTCAGGGAGATTGTGTTTTAATTGTTTGTGAATTTGATGATTAGAAACATCGTCTCTGAGTCTGAGAGTTTGACAGTGTAAACACAATTATTAGCAGAGGAAAGAGAGGTCTAAGGAAAGGGTTTGACGCCATGGCGCTCAAAGAGGAGCGGTGGCGGTGTAAACGGCCTCTGGATCTACTTCCTGTCTGATCGGCGTGGTTAAACCTCCTGTCTGAGAGCAGAGCTCTTCATCATGTGGTTATTACCTGAAACTGAATCACTTCCTGTTTCCGTCTCACTGCACAGACACAGACTCTTCCCGCCAACATCTCCATACCTCTGCGTGGCCTCTGTGACTAATGCTGTGTGTCCACCAGGAGGACTCTCATTACACCGCACGCCGCTGTTCACGGCGGCGCTGCTGTCTGTGTTTGTGAGGAGCCACTGAGGCAGAAAATGGGCCGAATATAGAGAGAGAGGAGGTCACTAACAGAGAGGAGTGAGGGGAATGAGGATGAGGAGGAGAAACTCTCCTCCCTGATGGTCGTGTCCTGAGGTCATGCCCACAGTCAAAAGCATTATGGGAAATTATATGCAGAGATATGGAGCGATTACTTAATTCCTCAGACGGCTGCAGGAGTTTCTGTTCAGATTATAATGTCATGATCACCAGAGGAGACACTGCAGGCGGTTCAGGAAGTCGTTTTAGAGCCGGTCCGTGATGTTTGGATCCATCTACTTATCTGTCTCTGCAGCCTGAGCACGCTGACCAAACGCTCTCTGCAACAAAAAACACGCCCAGCTCCTCCTCAGGGATCCTGAGCTGCTCCGGTGGGACGTACAATCCCTGCAGCGCGCTCACAGTCCACCCTGAGGTCTCCACAGGAAGACACAGGAAGACACAGGAGGACACAGGAGGACGTCGGCGCTCTAACAGTTCAGTCGTGCTCCTCTGGAAACTTTTTGGGAAGTTGGAACAAAGACAGATTTCTGAATGTGTGTTTCAGACTCATTCATGATGATAACATGTTTCAGATGAGTCTCAGAAAATCAGGAGGACAGGAGACGTGTCATCACGCAGGTGTAGCGCTAACAGAAGAAGAGGAGGAAGGAGGTGAGGAGGAGGAGTGCTATCGCTCCCTTCCTGACTGGTGCACTGAGCTGAAAGACTCAGAGGGAGACACAGTGTGTGTGTGAGCTCTCAGGTGTGTGTAGGTCTCTGTTAGAGAATGAGTCAGACCCATTGCCCTCTCAGCGGTGTGTGTGTGTGTGTGTGTGTGTGTGTGTGTGTGTGTGTGTGTGTGTGTGTGTGTGTGTTTTGGCTTCACAGAGGTGTTCAGCAGCAGCCCCGTGTTTTAGAAAAGGTTACGGGACAAATGTAGTCCAATAAAGTCGCTTTATTTGCTTCAAGTTGCATAAAAGAACAAAGGAAGTGTTCATTACAGCCGGGCTTGTTGGGGTTTGTATGCCTGACAACACGCTGTTGTTATTTTCCACTTGATTAAACCCTCTGGGTCCTTTGTCAAACATTAGAAACTTGAGAGGAATTTTAAATCAGCCGTGGCCGTGATGCCGGAGCTGAGAGTGTTTCCAAGCTGACAAACTCTGAATAGCCGTCAGAGTCTTCACCCTGAGTGTTCAGAGGTTTAATCTGTGGAGGAGGAGCTAAATTTAGAGACGTCCTCTCCATCTGGTGTCTTCATTTCCTCTGGTCCTCACCTGAGACAACTTTCACCTCAAAGTTCAGCAGTTTACTGTTTTCCTCTCAGTCGATGTTTGTGGAGCCGCTGCAGGAGAGAAACAGCATCAAACCGTCCAAACCCTCAGTCCGCTCAGCTCAGACTGGTCTGATAAGTGAAGCACTTTTCTGGAAAGTTCACCAACAGTTTGTTTGCTCTCAGCATCTGGACTCTGGCTCAGTTCATCTTTCCTCATGGGATGGGTCTGTTATATAAGGCCTGCTCTGGCAGATAGAGATGATGCTCTGAGTGTCTGCTGCACATGTTTAGTTTAGTGAATTCAATAATGGATGGTATCGATCGGCTGTCTGCTCCGAACAGATTCAGACCAGATTTAACCCGAGGCTCCGAGCTCCACCGAGCCTCTGAATCATTCAAGTCCTTCAGCTCATCACTCCTCTCAGCTCCTCAGCTCCTCTCAGCTCCTCACAGCTCCTCAGCTCCTCAGCTCCTCTCAGACTCAGACATGTTTCACCCTGAGAGGAGCAGACCCACCTGGAATTCAGCTGAATTATGCCAAATGTAAATATTCTCCTTCAATACGTTGGGAGAAAAACACCTGTTGCACCATTATGCTATGCTAAGCTACGCTACGCTCAGGCAGCGTTGGACAGATTTCAACTTAATGCTCTCATACTTCAGTGTGTTGTTTTGCTTAGTATTTTATCACTCAATGTGTCTTATTCTTTCTTTTTGCACCGTACGGTTTCCAATTCACCCCGTCCTCTGAGAGTCAGATATCGACATTACCGATACTTATACATTCAAACTTGTTTTGGGAGGAATTTTGAACTTTATTTTGAAAGGAAAGCTGACGAGAGACAGGAAATGGGAGTAGTGAGTTAGGGAAGACGAGTGGCAAATGATTGTTCTTTTTTTCTAAATGAACTTTAACCTAACTCTAACCCAAATAAAGACATAGATCAACAAATAATACAAACAGATTTCAGGTTGAACAATTTCAGTCATGAAAAAAGAAACATTTCAACTATAAGTGTAATGAAATAGCAGCATGGACATAAAGTGAAAGAAAAAGAGGCCGTACAATTTGGATATAACCTCACTAGATATGAATAAAATAACAACAGAGCGCTAACTTAAAACATCACAACCACACCAGCTGTGAAGTTATTGGCTCGTAGACTTCAACATCTATTGTTCCTGACTCTAAACTATAAATAATGGACGTCACCTTGCTCGGCTTGAAGTGAGGTCTCCACCTAAACTGCTCCCCCTGGTGGCTGGCTGCAGTATAGGTTTAAAAATCCATCTCCCCAGTCATTCCAGATGGGCTGTGGTCAAACTTTAAAAAATTAATACACCTGGTAGAAATGTTTCTCACGTCTGATTGTTGTGGTGATTTGAAGATATCATTTGGCTGACTTGTATCCAAGTCCTCTTTTTTATAAAAAAGTTTCGTTTTCATTAGTTATACGAGGTCAAAAATGAGGCTTTACCTCACCTTTAACGATGATTAACAGCTGACGTTTGTAAAATGGGGATTGTAAAATATGTCTGGAGGTAGAGTCAGGAAGAGATTAGACTCTTAAATATATATGGATAAATATGGATTTAAGGTAGCACTTTAGATTACAGCCCGCGTCTTACAGTGTAGTTTCCCGTCTCTTACAGTGTAGTTTCCTCAACTGTAGGGGTAACTCTCACACATGTACCATGACATTTTGCGGTACCTATCGGGTAGTTATGCTCGCGTCTTACAGTGTAAGTCCCGGAGTCTTACAGTGTAGTTTCCCGTGTCTTACCATGAACTTATCAAAACAGTGTAATTTTCCTGGACATATGCTCTAACTATGCAAACCTTGATGTATCACTTCCTCTTAAGAATCAGCATGGATAAAGATTATGTAGACCAATGATAAAGTTAAAAGCTGTAATGTATTGATGAGTATGGGTTTCACATAATAATGATATTCAGACGTATAAAATATCTTTACTTTTTTATACACACAGAGACCCCACATTGTAATTCTCCTTTTAAGTTACTGATCCATTAAGATCACACTTGTCTTTGCTTACTGGCTAACTATCCAGTATTTTCTGTTATAAATTGCCTCTGTTCTTCGTTGATGTGTTGTAAGCATTTTGTATATAATTTTATTCAGGCAACTTGGAGGGCAGACCGGGGTCCTTAGGATTTTGCGTATTTGCGTTCATGCCTTTATGCGGGCAGCCTGGGGTCCTAAAAGTTGTATATCCCGAACGGGGATTCCGCGATTGTTTAAAAGCATCTTCAAAACATCTTATAAGTTATCAGTGATGCATTCTTGAGGAAGTAAGTACTTTAATAGCTTACAAGTTATCTTTAAGGAGTGTTGAGAGGGGAATAAACATTTAGTTTGTTTGATTATGTGGCAGGAATTTTGGTTCTTATTTCCCTTACGTTGCACTGCTAATGCTAAATAGCTAGTGGGCGCATCATTAACGTCTGGTAGACACTGTCTTTGATTCACCTTCTGTTATTTATTGTTTCAGATACCATACACTGCCAACCCTGTTGAGATGCACTACTGATAAGTGGCTGTTGGACGTTGATGTCACACACATTATTCATCCTCTTCATTCATTCATTCTCCATGCATCCGGCCATTGCTGTAATGCTGTTTCTTAAAGGATACATAAAAGTCTGAATTGTGAACTGTGTATCTGCCTTTACTCTCTGACCGGAGTATCCGTGTGGATAAAGTGTCCAAGCATTATTCATCATAGAAACACAGATGTCAGTAGCTTCAACAGTTCCACTGCAACAACCCAGCACTTTACCTGTAACTACTGGTCAACACCTGGAACTGGACTAGATTATAAAATGCACACTAGTAGAGGGTAGTTAAACATTAAGTACAGCCAACAAGTGTGCACTTAAAAATCCAGCCCGGTTCCAGTTGTTGACCAGTAGTTACAGGTAAAGTAGTGGGTAGTTACACTGTAAGTCAAGCCAACAAGTGTGCACTTTAAAATCCAGCCCGGTTCCAGTTGTTGACCAGTAGTTACAGGTAAAGTAGTGGGTAGTTACACTGTAAGTCAAGCCAACAAGTGTGCACTTTAAAATCCAGCCCGGTTCCAGTTGTTGACCAGTAGTTACAGGTAAAGTAGTGGGTAGTCGCAGTGGAAGTACTCGACAGTTAGACAGTAAGCAGAGGCAAGTGTTAACTTAATGGCCGGGTTACTTAAAAGGTGAATTACTATGTGGGGTCTCTGTGTGTTAAAAAAAATAAAGTTTTTTTTTTTTTACATCTGCAAGTCTTATCATTATTGTGTGAAACACATACTCATCAATACATTACAGTGTTTAGGTTCATCATTGGTCTACTTTATTCACCATACTAATTGTTAAGAGGAAGTGGCACATTAACAGCAAAAGCATATGCCCAGGAAAATTACACTGTTTTGACAAGTTCATGGTAAGACACGGGAAACTACACTGTAAGACGAGAGCGTAACTACCCGATAGGTACCGCAAAATGTCAAGATACATGTGTGAGAGTTACCCCTACAGTTGACGAAACTACACTGTAAGAGACGGGAAACTACACTGTAAGACGCGGGCTGTAATCTAAAGTGCTACCGGATTTAATCCTAAACGCACATTTTTCTGTCCAGAAATGATAAAATATCCAGTTGAGTGGATCGCTGTAGAGGTGTTAATCGGAGCTGGTGTTGATGAGATGACCTCAAGCGCCTAGCAACAAGTTACTGTAGCAACGGTTGCCAACAAGAAGAACGATGGCTGACATTCACCGCTGTTTCTGTTCTTTGCACTTTTTATCCTCCTTACAACTCTACAAATAAATGTTAAGTTTTTTTTACCATCTCCTCACTCCGTTGACTGCTTCTTCTTCCTGTTTTTTGCACATGCTCATAACGTTCTTCTTCTATGGTTTTCACATTTTGCTAATCTGCCACCTATCAGCCAGGTGTGGCATTGCAGGCGTCAGAGGAGATCGTTTTCAGTTTTCCTGCTTCTTATGGACAGAGATATTTATTTCCAAACGAGGACAAAGATATCTAGTCAAAAAAATATCCATAGACCTGTGGTCCAGGCCTTAGATTATTAAAAATGGTTTTACATGTTTATATAAAAGTCCAACAGTTCCAGGAGTTCAATGAGAAATATTTAAACCGTGACACTTTAATGTTTTTATGTCTTAAGTGAAACAAGACATCGTTCTGTGTTCTTGTTTAATAAGAGTCCTTAAACTTCAAAAGTAAACTCTCTGAAACTTATTTTTATAGAAATAATGAAACATTTATTTATGTGACGTGTGTTACTGAGACTGATGACAGGATCTGGAGTTTAAGATTTGGTAAAGACGCTTTTATTGGTCAAAATTGACCCAAACCACTCAAACTGGACCACTCCTGGTTTTCAGCGTGAGCGTCTGACCCTGAGTGTAACGTGGGACAGGAACCACTGAGAGGAACCAGGGACTCAGGATGGAGTCCTGTGGGGTGAACAGGAAGTGGATCATTAAAACTTTCCTCCATACAACGTGTGAGACCAGCTGATGGATGTTAACGTGACTCTGAGCTCTGTCTGTGCTGCTCTCACTCACGCTGAAAGACTCTGAATATAAATGAAGAATTATGCTTTCATCTGAATGAATTATGAGTCTGAATTTATTGGAGAAGAGGCTCTATATGTTCTCAGACTGTGTGTGTGTGTGTGTGTGTGTGTGTGTCAGGCCTGTAGCAGCTCTGTGTGTGTGTGTCTCTGTGTGAGACCGTCATGGCCGCTCTCTGCTCCCTTATCAGTCTGCAGCAGCGTGCACGCTGACGTTAATTGAATCACAGTCAGAGTGTGTGGACGGTTGTCAGCGGGCCGAGAGGGAGTGTGTCTGTGCCGAGTATCAGCGACATGATGAAGTACAATTTCTTCACAATGAACAACTTCGTTTCATCTTCATTTCTTCATCAAAGCAAATTAAAAGTTGGGTCGAGAAACTCTGATGAATGAGCGTCTGGCAGAAAAAGCTGGAGCCGGTTATTGTTCTTATAAAAATTGGTTTTATTACTCATGAGGGGAGCGACGGGAAACGAGCAAACGGCTGAAATCCATCCTGATTCAGAGATCGGAGCCTGATGGGGAAGTGATAACGTTAAAGAAGAGCAGCGTAAAACTTATGATGAAGAACAGGAACGTGCATGAAGCTTCATTAAAGCCCTGTGAAGCAGTTTATCTTAATGTTCCCAGTGAGAGACGGAGGTTTCTGGAGGTTTCTGGAGGTTTCTGAGGCCGTCGCAGCGAGCTGTCAGATCTCGAGCTTCCTCTGCCCACAGTCGGACACGTTCTCGTTTTTTCGGCCTCTGATCAGAAAAGAAACAACTTTCTAACATCCAAACAGATGGAGGCAAACGGCGCCGGGAAGCAAAGATCGAACGCCACACAAAAGACTTACCCGAGCCAAGGACGAGCAATCCTCCACAGTCCTGTCTCACATCTCTTTTTATCGAACTGATTTCTTTCTTACAGCTCGTCTTTCTCTTACCTCATTTCACCCCTCCATCTTTAAAGCCGCTCTCTCCCCAAACGATTAAGAAACAGGAGAGAAATCAGGAGCTGAACTTGTCAGAATGTGAGTCTTTAGACGGCCTGTCTCCCGTCTTTGGAGTTAGGATGAAGCGTAAAGATGTTGCGCTGCCTCCAACAGATGATGACCTGTTTATGCTCTGAATAAGTCTCTGAAGATCTCAGCTGCTTAAAAATTCAGGACACAATATTCATCCAGCATCCCGAGTATCGACAGATGAGCCCTACCTGTTGCCTTCGGTTGAAGGACAGCTGGATGAGGTAAAAACACTTTTTTTTGCATTGAATGAATAAAGATAAGACCCTGACCTCTCAGACGACCTCGCCATCCTGAAACTTGATTTTCTCCTGAGGAGCGGCTGCAGAGAGCTGCTGAACACTTACAGCAGGGTTTTTTAGCCAATCGGTGGGATTGAAATCACTGATGAGACGTTTGCTCTGCGTGCGTGGACATGAAGGACGATTAAAAACAGGTGAAGACTGATCAACCCTGAAAGAGTCCATGAAGACAGTATGTTTTCATCTTTGATTTTTAGTTTGAGATGAAAAAGCATGAAGCTAACTCTGCAAGCAGTTCCCTTTGCCTATGAGGTTTACCATAGTGCTCTGTTAGCATCATGCTAAGGAAGCTGAAGTGTCCTTTTCAGCAGTTTAACATCACTGCTCATGTTTTTCTGCTGTTTGTGCAGAAAACAGACAGCACAAAGAACAGCTGAAGATTTTGGAGCACTTTGCATTTAATTCTCGAATTGAAACGTGCGTCACGCCTGTAACACGCCATGTGTACGCCTGATAAACACATATAAACATTCTTCATTACTTCAAAAACTTTACAAACAGAACAATACAGCAAATCTTAAAACTTTTCAAAACAGTGCAATTAGCAAAAAATGCACAACATTGGAATATTTAGAACCAACAACATGGGAACATCCCACTTCCTGTCATTAAAATAATCAACAAAACAAAACAACCAAGGCAAACCGGACCAGAAAGAGAACTCAACTACCCATAAGCACTAGCGCTGCATACTGCCGTAAAGGTACAGATCTGCTGGTCGCGTGTGTTTGTTTTGTAGGTGAATCACAGAAACCAGGACGTCACTCAGAAGTTTTCTTCTGTCTTCAGCGGCTGTTTGCAGGACGGACAGAGACGAGGTCGTTTATTTAATTTAGACTAAACGACGATGTTTAAAATCACTAAGTTCAACTGGTTTTATTACAGTGAAGTCGCCCTGCGCTCGTCCTGTTGAAGCGATGAAGTGAGTAAAAGTAAAGACGACCACGAGCTGGTGACATCACACACTTGAAATACATCTAAACAAAACTACACACTGCTACGTTCTCCAGAATACTGTAAACAGACGGTAAACAATCAACAAGTTCTTACAAGTCCAGCAATAAAAGAGACAAGTCTGCATCGGTCAGACATCCCTCCTCCTCTTTTAGTTCACGCCAGCAAATGAACACCAAACAGATGTTTATTCGCGCCCCCACCAGCAGATGGCGTCCCAGGTCGCCTATGCCAAGGACCGGCCCTGGATGCAGAGCAGAAAGACGGGGTCCTGGTGATAATCCGGGCTTCAGAGTTCTGCACTAGCTGTACATGTCAAAGTTTATGGAGGGAGCATCTGGCTGTTGCTCTTGGTTCGTTGACGCCTGATATGTTGAGGATTTCCCAGACGTAAACACAGATACATGAATGACTGAGGTAGAGCTGAATGTCGTCTGCATAGCAGTGAAATCGAACCTTGTATCGACTTAGAATTTGGCCAAAAGGAGACGGATTATGAAAAGGATCGGACCAAGAACAGAGCCCTGAGGAACACCTGAGAAGAGAGATTTGGACATGTTTACCTGGATGAAGTGGGTGCAGCTGGAGAGCAAACCAGTGGATGCCAGTCTTTTCCAGTTTCCTCTTCCTGTTTGCAGAGAAAGATAATCCTCAAACCCGGGGCCTATCGCACGGCGGATGAAGATAATTTATGTAAACACACTTTATATTTGGTGAAACCGTTTGATGTTCACAAGAAATTTAAGGTGGCAGCAGTGCAGTCGCCTCCCTTATGTGACCTAGTTGTTGAAAAATGCGCGCTAAAGTGTCCTTGTTGGAGCTTAAATGTGCGCTAAAGTGTCTTTCAAGCCAGAACGCTTGGATGGTTAAAACATGATAAAGTGTCCACTAGGGGGCCAAAAAGCACAGAAATGCACCTCTTGGGAGCTAAAGGGCCCTGTTGGGAGGCAAAACTGCACGCCAAGTTGCTTGCTTATAAGCCCAAACCCTTGCTTAAGTGCCTTGTGAGCTAATAAAACACACTAAACTCCCCCCTTGGCTGGTTGTCATGATAAAGTTCCCTCTTGGGGGACAAAAATGTGCGCTCAAGTGCCCTTGAAAATATGCAAAACTTTCAACTTTCAGAGGAGTTTAAAAGACGTGATATTTGCTCCTCAAACGGCGCCTTTTTTTTAGATCATCCTCCAGGGGACGGAGCGTCAAGTCAGACCAAAATAGAGCAACTGCTCACAGAAGAAGAAGAAGAAGATGAAGAAAAGAAGAAGAAGAGGACCTCTGATTCCTGCCTTTCCTAAAATAGACGAGTACAGTACATCAGAAAAATCTTTTTTGACATCAAGCAGAATTATTTATTTTGGATTTTACTCAAAATAATACATGAAACAGGCTGAGTGACACTGACAGGAGTATTTATAGAGACTCTGGCCCTGCACACACACAGAAACACACACACACACACACACAGAAACACACACACATTAACTCCTAAACACTTACGGCTGTGATGCGTTTCCTGAAGTCTCGTTGTCCTCGTCAGCCGTCTCTCTGCTGATGGATGTGATGTGATCTGTCTCCAGCAGCTCGGCCTCGTCGCCTCATCATCTCTGCTGAGTTTGGGAGCTGATCACGCTGCTCTGCCACTAACTCCCCTGCCAAATGTTTCCTCCTTCAGTCTCTGAGCTGAACATCAGGTTTTCTTCTTCTTTCACTGAGTTATGGACGCCTCCTCGTCACACGCGTGTCGTCAGCGTGTGACATGCACAGGTAGACGGCGTGCAGTGATGCTCCCTGACAGCCCGTTAAACCGGAGAGATGAGGATGCAGTTAGACCGTCATCCACGCTGGAGTTACTGCCACAAACAGATGGAAGGAGGGAGTCAGAGGGGTTTACTTTTCAGGGTGAGGAGGTGATTTCTGAGCAGATTTCAGATGAGCTGTGCGTCAGCTGGCCCTGAGCCGATGCACACGATGAGTTAACGAGGAGGAGATGGAGATAAAGTTTCTCTATCAGGGAGAAACAGTCTCTTTATCTCCTAAAATAATCATGCATTTCATAAATCTTCTCAGGGAGCTCCACGTTTGCAACCAGGTGGTTTCATCTCGGCAGGAAACGGGCTCTGCAGGGAGCCGAGCGTGAAATATCCTGAAGAGCTTAAAGAGAGAAAATCTGCTCACACATGTTTGCAAACAGCAGCTTCATAGTCATCCTCTTCTTCAACTGTT
The DNA here is from genome assembly GCF_033239565.1 of Halichoeres trimaculatus. Classification (NCBI taxonomy): domain Eukaryota; kingdom Metazoa; phylum Chordata; class Actinopteri; order Labriformes; family Labridae; genus Halichoeres; species Halichoeres trimaculatus. The sequence continues at coordinate 24,736,931 of NW_027437201.1, read as the reverse complement.
CACTCCAGCCCTGCAGTAACAGCCTGACACCAGGAGGAGGTGCTGTACTCCACCAGTTTGCCTGTTTTGCCTCTGCTGCTGCTACACAGTCAGTGTTTGAGTGTGTAGGAGACACACACTGAGTGGTGGTGTGTTGTTAGTGATAAAAAAGGATTCGTGTTGCACAGATTGATCATAATGATGCCGTGATCTCTCTCCACGTCTCTGGATCATCAAAGATTTCTAACCTGCCTGTCGCTCAGAGATCACTCGTGGAGAGAGGAGTAAAAAAAGGCTTTGGCTGCTTCTTCAGGTGTTTGCTCACACATGAGTCAGTGAACGACTCTAAGTTCAAGTCTGAAACGGTTCAGGAGCAGCTGTGAGGTCAGATCCTCCTCTCCTGAGGTCATCTGACTGGTTTGGATTTGATGGATGGTTAAAATGTGAGAAATGTGAGAAATATTGTTTGTTTCTGCCATTTTTCTGAAACCAAATTTACCCCTTTACAGGAAAATGTAAACCTTTATGCGCTCTGTTGTTGCGAATGTGTTTGTTTCTATCCGTTTAAGTCCTAACCCGTGTGTGTCGTTTCAATAAAAACATGAATAATAAAGTATTTCTTGGCTTTTCTTGGTGTGGAGTCAAACTTCAGGTAACAGGACAAAGATCAGGTTTGGAAACAGGTTTATTGATCATTTCAGAGCATAAAAAAATACACTGAAGCACAACATTTGAGAAAACTCACTCACACTTTGCGTGAGCTCAGCTGACAGTTTGGCACACTCCATTGAAATATCGCTTAAGAAGTCAGAATAAGACAAATTATTTCATGAAAACATGAAAAATAAGAGTCTGAAGTCAATGTTTATGCATGTAAGTAGTGAATTAAAACAGTCTCTTTGCTGTTTACTGACTTTTTAACCTCCAGCTCTTCCTGATCTGTGAGTAAACATTCGATTTCTCATTTTTCTGACAGCCTCAAACTTCTGTCTCTGTGTCCTAATTTCCAGAGACGCTGCTGAATTTTTCATCAAACAAGACAAACACTTTTGGAAAATATCACTTCTACCAGTGCCAGCTTCCTCCTCTACAGATGTTTCAGCTAGCTCCATTTGTCCCTCCTGGGACTCCGTAGGAAGAGCTGACTGATGGTGGGGAAGGAGCTGTCTGCTCCGGCTGGTGCTGGTGAAACTCTCTGCACGTTGATCCCACGACTCTCGCCGAACTAGACTTGGCCAAACAATTAAAAGACATTTCTGAGTCACGTTCATCCGCAAGAAATATCCTTTAATTGTAAGGTCAGGCCTAGTAAGCTTCTTCAGTTTGAGGAGTCAGGCTTCTGAGCTCATCTCTGGTTTGGCTTTTTCCTGCACACATGGGGAAACATCTGGAATGACATCATGGTAAAGGTCAGAGACGTCACAGATACACACCCACAGCTCATGATGGAGGTTCACTCAGCTAGCAGCTGCAGAGGAGACATTTCTTACACTTTATGATAAAACATGTGGAGTCAGAGCTGCAGAGGAGGAGAGGAGCCTGCAGAGTGAGACCTGAGAGTCACTGCTGCTGACTTGTTGGAAACTACGCATAACGAGCTGCACATCTCCTCCTCTCCTCCTCTCCTCTGCTGAGGTGTCTTAATTCACCCTCCTCCTGCCTCCTCTTGCCTCCTCTATCTTACCCTGTCGTGGAAACCCTCAGTGCAGTGTGGAGGCGGTTTTACGCACAGGGCGATGCCAAAACCCACTTCTCACCATCACCATCCCATCCAGCTGCGGTTACGCACGCAGAGGTTCACCTGTCCGGACTGACCGTGGGTTCAGTGGAACCTTCTCGTATGTTCCCTGTTTCCTGTCCGTGCGCTGTGCGTCATCCACAACCTCTCCAAGCAGCCAGCGGCGAGAATCGCTTCACGCCGGGTCACACTTCCTCCGGCGTCCACGTTCATCCCCCGAAGAGGAGACGGAGCGGTCTGGATTTTACGCACGGCTGCTGAAATCACCACACCGAGCGCGGCTGCGTCTCTGCAGCAGAGGGAGTAAATCCAGAACATGCAACAGCTTCGGTGCAGCGCGGCGCTGCAGCGGTGAAGGGTCCTCCTGCCGCGCTGCATGAGCCAACTTCAGCAGGAAGGAGAGCGCGTCAGGCCGTCGCAAGTTTTTCACCAGCAGCTACAGCCTCCCGCACCCTCCAGGTCCAGGTCTGCCCCGCTCCAGCTCCAGGTCTGCCCCCCCAGCCAGAGTCCGTCCGGGACGCCAGCACCGCCGCACCCGGCTCCTCTGCGGCGCGCCCCGGCTCCCGTCCACCCCATCCATCCTCCATCTCTCCATCAGCATCCCTCGCCTCTCGTTTCTCCGCTCGGGCTCCAGCGCCGTAGATAGAGGCTCTGCAGTCACGTGGGTCGGGGGATAGAGAGAGAGAGGGATAGAGGGACAGAGAAAGTGAGAGAGAGCGTCCCTCCTCCTCCTCCACCTCCTCCTCCTCCTCCTCCGCAGTTTGCAGTGTGTTATGTCTCAGACTCGGAGGTAGAGAGTCAGAGCTGCTCGTCTGGCGGATCTCAGCCTCTGAATCAAACCCCCGGTGTCTCCCGTGCTCCGTCCCTCCGCTCTCACCGGGCTGCTTCCTCCCGGAGCTCTGGAAGCTTCTGCTCCTCTTCTTCCTCTGCCCTTTCTTCCTCTGCACTCTGGCCAACAGTTTGCTCTCTGGGATTTGTTTTTCTCTCACTGTTCGGTGGTGATTTCACTCAGCACTGCTCCTCGCTGCTGCTGCTGCTGCTGCTGCTGCCGCTTTTACGCACCGACGCTTATTTTGGATTTGCTCATCACTGGAGAAGAACGCCAAAAGCAGCGAGGTGGATCCGTGGATGCGCCTTTTTGGCTCAAACTGGAGATGGAAATGCTGACATTGTTATTTTATTCCCTGTGGATATTGCAATGCAACACAGTGAGCGCCGACTCCATCATTCACATTGGTAAGACCCCAGCCGGGCTCGTTTTGGCTGCGCTGTGCGGGGTTTGGGCTGAGGCGGCTCCGAGCCCCGGGTCTGTGCAGCTCCCTCCCGATGTGCGGGTGGATAACTGTGTGTGTGTGTGTGTGTGTGTGTGTGTGTGTGTGTGTGTGTGTGTAAGTTGAGTTGCGGATGTATTTGAATAAGGAGTGTGTGCATGCACCGATTTTCAAACACCCTCCCTCCTCCACCCGAGCTCACAGCTGATTATCATTCCGATCCGTGCCAGGGATCCACGGATCCACGGAACCAGGGATCCGGGGTACCGTGAGGCTGTTGCATCCAGGCTCAGACGCACGCAGCACATCCTGCTTGAAGTGACCGCAAAGTGTTGCGCCGCACCAGCCCTCCACCTCTCCCTCCATCCCTCCATCCAAACCCCTCCACCCTCACCCCTCCTTCCCGGGCTTGTGTCGATCCTCATTCACACGCAGGAAACCAGAGGCTGGCAGGAGAAACCGGCCCGACGTGGGTGTTTGGAGGGTTTCGCTTCATCCATCCATCCTCCCTCCATCCCACCTCCTCCTCCCACTCCTCCATCCCTCTCCCTCTCTCACCTCCTCTCATCTCTGAGCCTGAACTTTGAATTGGACGTGAGTGAAATCTTAATCAAGGCTGCCAGAGGGGGAGATGACAAAGGGGACAAACGGCGACTGTTCGAGCTCTGAAACATCGCAGAGCCCAAAAAGCAGTTGGTGAGCTCCACTCGCTGCTCATTCCGCGTCCTCTGGTTCCTGTCAGCGCAGCCAGCGCACTTTCTGACGCAAAATCAGGAGCAGAGAGCTCAGAGAGAGGGGGATCGGGGGGATTTGGAGGAAGATGAGGAGATCATAGCCTCACACTCCTCCTCCTCTCCTCAATTAGGGCTCACTCCTCTCTGAAGATCCTCTTGATGGGATTCTGGAGATCCTGCATCCCGAAAGGATCCAGTTTAAATATAGAAACCTTTCCAAGGGCTTGACACTTCAGATCTCTGCAGCAGCTCACACCATCAAAGCCGGCTGGTGGATGCACTGCGGTGGCCTGCACGGCTCAGCCAGGAGAGGTGGAGGGGAGGAGGGAGGAAGGAGGGAGGAAGGAGGGAGGAAGGGGGAGTCAGAGCCATTCAGCTAATAGGAGCAGGCTTGCTTTGGTTTTGCAGAAAGACACGGTGACAGATTGCTCCTAAACTGCAGCAGCTCCATCACGGGAGGGTGTCAGGCTGAGTTTGATAAACATGATTTATGAGCTGCAACATGTAATAATGACAAAGCACCTGCACAGCAGATGACTGCTAACTCCAGAGCCCAGTCACTGCTCTGAATGTTAACATCTGAGCTCCCTGTGGGGCTGGAGGAGCAGGAGGAGCAGGAGGAGCTGGAGGAGCCTCCTTACTCCTCACCTGCTCAGGTCTACCTGTGATTCACTGCTTGCTAACATTTTGGTAGTGTTATCGGGCTCTTCTGAGTGTGGTTGAGGGATGAAAGGATCCACAGATGGATGGATACTTCTCCGTCCCTGGGGGGGAATCTGCATCCAGCCTGCACATGGAAACAACAGAGAACAGTGATGGGGGATTAATGGGAACACAGAACAGTAAATACAACAAACGAGGGAGGCGAAGCCAGGAGCTGGAGCCAGACATGAACATGAAACCATGAGGGTGCTCTTCATCCTCTGCCTGCAGGGTTTATCAGCAAATAATGCAGTAATTAAAATCAACACCACTTGATAAAGATGGATTTCAGCTATTTTTTCACATCTTAACCCTCTGTCAGTGATTTTTTCTCTAAGTTTCTTTTTTTTTTTTTTTTTTTACATTTTTTTTTATTCTTTATCATATTTTTTTAAATATTATTTTTAATTATTATTTTATTTCTAAATTATTTTTTATTTTTTATTTTTTATTTTTTTCAAATCATTTATTTTTTTCTTTGGAAAGTTAGAGGCATGCATCAAAGGGTTAAACTGCTCAAAGAGAAGAGTTAACAACCTGTAAAAGCCACTTGATGCACATGAAATGATGCCGTACGTTAAAGTTTAAACTTCTCCTGGACTAGAATAGATTTATCCCCAGAAAGGCCAACTTTCCATGATGATAACTTCATTTTGTCTCCTGTATCCCCTCAGGTAGAGACTCCTGTCAGATATATGAAATTTGGGGCAAACTATAACCTGAACGTTTCACTTACTACGCTGCTAAAGCCACACCTTTAGGGAAACTCAGAGCTCTCTGACAAAGCTCTGAGAGGATCCCAGAAGAGATATTCTTCCTCTGATGACGTCTGATGAGATAAAACCCATCTCACTCCAGCAGAAGAGGCACATTTGGTTTTATGGAAACACTCCAGGAGTGTTTCCAGCAGGTGCCGGCTCCATGAATGCTCCTGCTAAATTTCAGAGGCGTGTGGGTGAATGCATCATCAGAGATGTTTGGTGAAACGTGTGAGGGGGGTGATTTGGAGCAATTTTGCTTCACTCATGTGCAAACCTGTATTTTGTGCAAATATTCCTGGCGGTGGAGTGGTGTGAGCACAGAAATGTTCCTGCAGCTCTGCAGAGAGAAAGAAAAGCTCTAATGATTCTGCTCAACAACAAAAAATCACCCTGAAAAAATCTCTGCTTCCTCCTGTCGGGCGTAGCACAGTGCGGTTTGTGCTGTGGTTTGTGTGTTAGTGTGTGTGTATGAGTGTGTGTGTATGTGTGTGTGTGTGATCTTTTGCAGGTATAAAAACACTTGTTGCGTCTGTGGCTTCAGAACAAGCTCTCACTGAGAGGTTGAGTAATTTCCCGGCCTCTCGGGGAGCCTGTGGTCATTCGATTGAAGCATGAACATGAATTTAAGTTTTCTGCTGTATGAGTGTGAGGAGAGGCTGCAACACCTCACTGCTGCTGCTGCATGTGAGAGTGTGTGTGTGTGTGTGTGTGTGTGTGTGTGTGTGTGTGTGCACTGATCACAGTCTCCAGATGGAGGTGTGTGAGCTCACAGTGATGCAGAGAAACCTCATCCAGCTGCAGGAGGCTGGAGTCTTTGCAGACCTGGTGTTTTCTGCGTCATGTTTCAGATTTCAGTGCAGAGATGTTCATACTCTCCTCTTTATGTCTGCTCTGTGTTTATAACAGGTTGTCTGTGGGTTTGTACTCTGCTGGCTGTGTGCTGAGGCTCTGTGGCGCAGTAATCCACCACGCTACAAAGGCTTCCCTGTGGCACAATGCTCAGACGCTCCTGTAGAGGCTTTATGTCTGCGTATAAAAGCTTCAGACCTGCAGCAGCTACAGAGCTTCATTGTTGTTTTAATGGCATGTTAGAGCGGAGAGCTCAAAGAAGTCTTTGATGGCGTATTGTTGAAGCGATGAATGCTCAAGATGGAGTATTCACATCTGGAGTGGAGAGTTTCTATCATGAGCACCAGGGGCGGAGCCAGGATTTCAGGGTATGGTGGGCCAAACCAGCTGTGGGTGGGCCTTAGATTACAGGAGTTAGTAAATATAAAGTAAACTGTTACTGTGCGTGTTTTAAAGCAGATTTGATCCTTTAATATTTGATGAACTTTACAACTCTAGCTCTAGCGCTCTAACTTTTTCACCTACGGGCTCAAAGCTCGCCAAACGTGGCTCATTTTATAAAGACGAAGAATCTGGCAATAACGAAACGAACATAAAGTGACAAAATGTTATACTATTTCTCTTTAAAACAGATTTTTAAAAAAACAAATAAAGAAAATAATTTCCAAGAAAAGTTTAAGGTGGGTCTGGGACTGTCGGGCCCACCCATGACGCCGCTGCTGATGTGCACACTGTGACAAAAACGTGTGTGTAAGCTTTTTTTACTTCTCGGGCTTTTTGGTGTTTACACAGTACAGAAGAGGATCAGGGCCTCTGAAAAGAAAAGAAAAATAAGAAAATAATAAAAAAAAACATTGAAATTGTTTTTTATTTACTATGTTTTTCTTTCTATTGTTCTGAAAAAATAGTAAAAAAAAAAAAAAATTGGATGTATTTTTTCCAGGGGCCCTAATCCCCTCCCGTTACCCAGCCGTCGCTCACCGCAGAGAAAACAAAGGTCAAGAGTTGAGAGGGACAGAGAGGCTGAATCCAGCAGAAACTGATCCTGAAACTGAACTTTTCCTCAACATCTGCTCAGCCTGCGCCCCGACACCCTGAGCGAGTTTCTAACAACAACACAGCGTTGACCTCCAACACGCAGGTTGAGCGTGTGCAGAACAACAAGCTAACACGCTGCAGGCTGCTGTGATCAGTGAACTGTGCTGTTAAAGAGCAGCTCTGCTCCTCTGCTTCTGTCTCAGCACAAACACACAGCTCGTCTGTTCCCTGGTTCACCTGACACGCATCCTAAAATCTGAACTTCCCTTTCCTGATGATCTGCAGCGTTATCTCCTCTCAGGTCACTCACACCTGAAGCTCCTCTCTGCTGTTTCTCCTGTAATTTCTGCACATTATTCATCAACTTTTCACCGAGTTGCGTCAGAGACAAATTTCTGTGGTGTTTTCTCTTCGGCTCTTCGATCGGGTCTGAACACGTCTGTAAACAGATCCATCAGTCTGCAGGAGCTTCTGTTCAGGTGTGACAACCTGCTATTCGTCTGCTTTTCAGGATAATTCTTAGCTTCCTCTTGTTGGGCTATGAGCAGCCTCCTGTGTGCATCCATCATCTGAGGAGTGGACCCAGCTGACAGCTTGATTTCTGGACTTTAATTAAAGGCCAGAATTGATTTAAGCTCTGTTTTCTCCTGTCTGCTGCTCCTGCTTCTGACCTTCAATCAGACAAATCTGTCGGTCGTCCACCACCGCTCCTCTCCCTGGTCTCCAGCAAACCCTGCAGCAGCTGTCTGCACTGATTCCTGCACATTCAGGCGCAGAGCAGAGGGGCGGGGCTAATTAGAGAAACCAGATGTTGTTGGATGAGATGAAAACCAGCAGACTGTTGAACCTCGACAGAGCCGGTGCACAAAATCAGAGAAAAGGGGGTCAGAGGTTCAGTCCTGTCGACTGGAGCTCCAACTGCATCAGCTCTGTCAGAGATCAACCATCAGCGCCACCCTGCGACACCCCCTGACACAGAGAGCAGAGACAGGAAGGGACAACCAAACCGGGACATGTCACTGACGATAACGCCACGCGGCGCAATGGGACAGATGCTCGAGCAGGGGTTTGGGGGCCCACGCTGAACACTGTCACATCTGATCTGGGTGTCGTGTGGCGCTGCAGAGTCAGTCAGAGTCGGGCTGTCAGCTGGTTAAAGGGAAGGACCCAGGCTCTGGATGCAGCAAGCAGACCACGCTCCAGCTCCAGGGTGGAGAGGGTGGAGGGGGCGGAGCCTCAGAGGCATGAGGCGCCAAAGGATGGACTCAGCGTAAACCTTAGAGTGATGAAAACTCTGCTCATGGATCAGTTTCTGTTGATTTTACTTGGCGATGGAGGTCAACCTGTTTGGATATCACTGAGTCTGAGAGCTGAGGATTCAGGAAGAGCTGATCCAGCTAATCTAGTCCAGCTATCACCTGTCAGGTGAGAGGAGTCCAGGCTGGATGGTTTTGGTTGTGTCCTCAGGTTCCTGGGCCTCACAGTAAACCCAGGAACATGAATAACCCAGAACAAATGAATCAGTTCGTGTCTGTGTCAGCCTCCAGCTCCTGCCTCCTCCAGGTTGCAGCTCCTCAGTCCCCTGTGGGCTCTTCTCCAGGTCTGAAGGTCCCCTAATGCCCCTCAGGCCCAGCGGATAACAAGTCACTTTTCATAAGGAGCCTGAGGAGGAGAGATTACCCCGTCCCATGAGCCAGGCATCCAGTGGGGATGATTTACGATGCCGGCGCAGCAGAAAGCAGAGAGGGGGTCCTGCTTATCCACAGCCCGGCTCGATCTGCAGGAATCCAATCTGCGGAGGCTGGCAGAGCACACCAACAGCTGCGGCCTCTCCTGCCCCGCCGCTAAATAAGATGAAGTTACCCGGTTAGGGAGCGGCGCAAAAGGCTCCCTGTGTTAAAGGCTTAGCCAGGCCATTTACCTCCACCACCTGCACTCACACTCACACACACACTCACACACACAGTCACAGTCACACACACACACAGGCGCCGAGGCAGAGCCATCATCCTAACATGATGCAGCAGTCTCAGCTGCTGGATTAGATAAACCTGGCGTGTAGCAGAGTGTTTGACCCCTCCAGGGCATTCGAATACTCCACAAAGAAACGTTAGTGTTGCATCGAATTCACACTGACAATCAGAGCGAGGTGTGTGTGTGTGTGTGTGTGTGTGTGTGTGTGTGTGTGTGTGTGTGTGTGGGAGGGAGCAGGGGAAGCTGGGAAAAGGACTTGGTTTGAGTAATAACAGGTTTCCTGGAGACGCTGCTGAGCCTTATCTTGATATACAGGAGCTGCCAAGACGCAGTGTTTTGTGCTGATACTGAATATCTTTAAATTTGATTTATTCACAGCAACAAAATGACAAGTGTGAGTGATGCTCCTGTCTGAATTTAGTCTCTGAGAAACCTGGGAGCGACATCAGATTATAAAAATCACATTTCACACCCGCAGCTGTGTGTGAACGTTCGTCAGTCGGAGTCTGTGTGGGTCGGTTCAACCCTGACTGAACTGTTCGTCACCTGGAGATACACCTGTTGGTCCAAACTCAGTGTCTTCACCTTAGAGGTAGGCTCTGCAGCAACTTTCAATATAAATCAGTAAATACAACATTCATCTGGGCTCCTCCTCCTAGCTAAAAGGTTAGCTATCTCAACGGACGCAGAAAAGTTGTGAAAGTTAGTAGATCATTTTCTTTTTTAACTTCATCTATGATAAATACAGCTTCGTAGAGGTCTCACCTTGTGATATCCTTCATTTTACTTTTATTTCTTTATCTACCAGACAAGTATGTCATCTAATAATTAGCTGTATGAATTTATAATGTTAGCATTAAAGCTAGCCAAAAGTAAAAAAAGAAAACAATCGTTGACTTACTTTTACAACTTTTCTGTGCCCGTTAGAGAAAACTGTCCTCCCAACTTCTGTTTTGTTGTAGCTGTTGCATTCGTGTTGTTGCTTTTGCAAATCAGCTGGCACCTACAGGCCACCGTACCAGTGGCATCCCACCCACAGCTTCCAACTGTGACTGCGTAAACACACTCACTAGCCCAGCAACCACCTGTAGCATCACGTTTCTACCAGGAAGAGACTTGAGAGCCGTGCACCTGACTTAACATGTTAGTGCAAGCAAACCGCGGGTGTTTGACACATAGCTGGTTAGCAGAAGCTAGCTCATGTTGCTCTTCGTCCTGTGCTGCTCTCCAAGTTCCTGAAAGCGAGCGAAAGTCGAGCTAAGCTTTACCCTCGTCCTCTGTGCTACATCCTCTAGCGCTGCTCTGATTAGCTTCTTCCACTTGCTATTGGCTGAGGTAACCACGCCTACAAACGTCCTGAAACAACCAAAACATCAACATCCAGGCAGAGGTTGAGGCCGACACAGACACTGACACACATGTATAGAGACCCAGAGGTGACGACTGAGCAGGATTATTCCTGTAAAAGTTGACATTTTACTTTTAGGAAAATCCTGCAGACTTTACCTTTAACATGTTGTGCCACCTGCTCTGATCTTTCACTGAGTTTTTGTGAGATTATTTCAGGTTTTTGTTTCCTTTCTCAAAGGTCAGACGCCTGAAACCTTAAACGTAGAGGAAGTTGAGTCTCTGGTGTAGTTTTACTCTTTTAAAGAAGAAGTAAAAAGTCTCATCCCCCAGAGGAAGAAGCTTTAACTTCTCCCTTTCTCTTTTTATTCTCTTTTTGTTTCACGCCCCAGCTCAGACCGGAGCGACACTCAGGTGTTAGCGCACACACAGAGACGTGTGCTGTGGGGCATCCCCGGCAGATTCAGGTCTGACTCTCTGACCGGAGTAACCTCCTCTCTTCCCACAGGCTGAAGAGGCTTTCCTTCCAGTGACTGGTTCACACTTCAGTCTGGCGTGTCAGGCCGAGTTTCCACGGAGCGAAGTGGCGCCGCATGTTGAGACGTGTGTGGTGTTTCTGTTGTCACCTCATGTCCTGCAGATTTTCTCCTCTTTGTTTCTTCTCTGTTCAGTTTGTTGCTACTCTTTCCTCTTCCAAACGCCGTCTGTCCCATGTCCACATGCACAGACTCTCGTTGGGCCACTGTTGGCAGAAAACACGTTAATGAATTTTACAAGTTGCAGACTTAAGCCAAGACTTGCTTCAAGTTTGCCAGCTGGAGCTTTTTGATAATAAGCGTGGCCTGATTAGCGGCGTGTTTCACATGAGATACTGCAGACACAGCTCCAGCCTGTTAGCAGCTCACAAAGAGACCTGATTTCTGCAGAACAACGCTTTGCTCCTGGCTTAATTTAAACTTTTCGCTTCTCTCCAGCTGTGTGTACCAGAAGCTGCTTTTTTCTCCCCTAACAGCTGCAGCAGCTCCAGGGATCCTAACATCCATCATATTACTTCCAGAGGAGAAAACATCTTGTGTTGAATTGTTGGTTGTGTGTGCCAAAGTGGCCGGTCGTGTAGGTAATCTGAACAGATGCACGTTTCATTTGCATGGAGTGGTGGTCAGATGGTTGCTGGCTGTGTGTCAGCGGGAAGAAGGAGCCGAGGAGCGGAGGAGCTCAGGAGCTCACATCTCGTGTTTGAGCTCCTGTGTTTCTAAATAAAAAGCTGAAGATGGAGTTCAGCTCCAGGCGGCTTCCTGCGGTTTATTTCTGCAGCACTAAATCTGGCTGCTCCACACGGCTGATGACGTCTGACGGAGCGGAGACATATTTTTGTGTCGGTATGGAAGGAATACATAAACAGGAGCAGGCTGCTGCTGAGCTCGGTGGCTCTGCTCCACACTCCTCTTTGTTTTGCAGCTGAACGTCACTTATTTGGATGTTTAATTATGATAAGAGCTCGGCTGATCCTGCCCTGTTCCTGCTCCCTCTTCCTCTGTGTTTTTGGAAACATCATCCTAAATTCACGCTGTGATAAATCATGTTGTTATTGTACTCTGTGTTTGGAACATTTTGAAGCTTTACATAATTGATTCCACTTTTTAAAGCTGGCTCTGGAGGAGAATGACAGAGTCACGGAGTAAATATGAGAGCTAATTCCTGGCTGACAGCAGCGGCTCATCTCGTGCTGGCGCTGCCTCTCAGATTAAACCGGCCTGATGAAAAGGGTTTTTGTTCTGCTCTCTGAAGGAGAATCAGTCCTGTTTGGGTTTGTTCACATTGTTCTTCACAATCAAACTTTGAATCAATACTTTATCGATCGCTGGGAGGGAAAAACTGACTAATGGCTGCAGCTGTGTCTTTTGTTTGGTTCAGTTTTAAAGGTTGTTTGTTGCTTAAAGATCTCCTCAAGTTTGCAGAATCGGTAAACAGAAACAGTGACACCTTTTTTCAGGCAAAGCAGACTCTGTGAAAAAAAAAGACACACACACACCTTGTGTTTGTGGTTACCTCCTGTGCTGTGTTTTTACAGTTAATGGGGAAGTGCTGATGTAACTCAGGTGTATATATTTCCATTTTATGGATTAAAAATGAATATTTTTACCCTTCTATGGTACCCATAGTGATGCCAGTTAGAAAAAAAGTTTTCTATTTTATTTATTAATTTTTTAATGTATTTATTTTTCATTGAAGATCAAATAAACTTTATATAAAAATTTATCAATTTTTTTTTTTAGAGGTATTATATTTTATTTTGTTTATTTATTTATTTCCCTTAAGGATCAAATAAAGTTTATCTAAAAAAAATATCAAAAATATATATATTTTTTAGGTATTTTATTTTATTTTGTTTATTTATTTATTAATTTGCCTTAAGGATCAAATAAACGTCAAAAAATTTATCAAAAAAAATATTTTTGGGGGGTAAATATTTTTATTTTTAGGTGTTTATTTATTCATTTATTTTCCTTAAGGATTAAATAAACTTCATCTATAAATTTCTCAAAAAATATTTTTTTTAGATTTATTTTTTGTGGATTTGCTGTCTTGAGGCAACACAGTACCATCATGATCAGTGATGAAAAAAAAAAAAAATTATCCATATTTCAACACATTTTTTTTCCAAAACAGATGAATAATACACAGTGGCCTCAACAGTTTACAAAGCATGCCATAAAAATGTGTGAAAACTTAAAAACAAACAAACAAAAAACTATTAAAAAAAAATAAGATTTCATGCCTGAACGTTGCATACAGGCAACACCATTTAGATCAAAGTTCACTCTAATAGACCAGAGCCCACAGTGTGAGTCTGAACTTTGAAAAAACTAACACTGAATTCATCCAGGTGAAAACTGAAGAGGACAAAAAAAAAAAAATAAAAAAAAAAATAATAAAATAAAATAAACAAATACGTAACAAAAAAAAAAAGATGTTTTCATGGTGAATCTGTAAGGGGACAGAGCTGCCTTCAGGGCAACATTTGTATTTTTACATGTTTCCTTGAATTAATTAGCAAATAAAGTGGAGTTACCTGTTAATATAAAAATACTTTAGAAATAATTTTTCAAACTGAGAAAGAAACGGTAAAAAAAGTTACTGGAAAGTTTACAGGAGAAGTTACTCCAGCAAAAAGAGCTTCAGTCTGACCTCCAGAGGGTCACGTGACAAATTCAAACACTGTGATTGGTTCCTTCAGGTCTTTCTGATCTGTACTGTGTGAAAGCCAGAGTGAGTTTGTTTCCTAGAGAGCAACGAGGTCCCACAGAGGGTTGAATAAAAGTCTCTGAATGACGTCAGCATGTCAGTAAACAGTGTCCGCGTGCTCACGCATCACTGGCACGCGCCAGACAGCCTCAGTGCGTCACGCAGGTAGCAGCTGTTGCCAATCTCAGGTGATCAGCTGTGACGCAGCAGCTGCAGGCTCCAGCATCTCGCTCGTTTATTTCTGTTTTTATGAAATAATCCGGATTAATCCAGCTGCTCTGAGGAGTCCTCCTGTTTGTCTGAGGATACGCTCAGGCTGAGTGAGACTCTGGATCCTTCTTCACACTGACAGACATGTGAGTGACGTAGATACCTGCTCCTGTTGGTGTTAGCATGTCTCGTCGTGCCTCATGACGCTGGCGCAGTGCGCAGCCGCCAGACTGTTCAACAGGAGGAAACCTGGGGGAAAGTTGCTGAAGAGTTAAACTTGTCCCTGGGTTTCTCAGACCTCCTGCTCTAACAGAAGGAAAAATCAGACTCAGGAACTCAACAACTCACACATGTCCTGCCCAGGCTGTGGATGAAAACATTACTCCATCATTTGGAAAGTGATCAGAGCAGCTGACAGATCTGAAAGGATGGACTTTGTTTGTCTCCTCATCCTGATCCTGGAACACGCTGATGGTTTCTCTGAGCTCAACAAACCTCAGGTGAAGTGAGTTCTTTAGTTTTTATTTACTGTGAGCTGTGATATCTGGTTGGTCCTCCTCCTGCAGTGGTTAGAGCAGCTGTGTCGGTGAATTCCTGAGAGCTTTGACACCAATATGACTCCACGTTTTCTGCAACTGCAGGAAGGAAAAACAAATTGATGATGACACAATGACTGTGTAGATATTTGGTTGGTTTAACTGGTGTTCAACATAAACAAGTGAAACTTCTTAAATATGCTACATTTACTGATAATGCAGCTCACACTGTTCCTCAGACATCTCAGATCTTGTTAACCAAACAAACAATGGAGGATATCCAGGATAGTTTTGTCAAACTTTAATTAGTATCTGTGTAAAGTTTTGTTCGTCTTCTCCTCGAGTTGAACCAAAATAGAAATGTGTTTTTCAGGCGAGCTGTTTCTGGGAGACACCTTGAGCTGCACCATTTTCACATTTCAACATTTATTTTTCTCACCACATCCTCCAAACATGTGCTCCCAGCCTGGTGGTCGATTTTAGCAGCAGGACTCAGAGACGCTCCTGCTCTGCTGCACCTGCTGAGCTGAAACTCTCCACTAGGGCTGAACAATTTATCGTTTTCAGATCGATATCGCAATTTTAGACGATGCAATTTTGAGATCGCCAAAGCAGCAATTTTTTGCAGCACTCCTGACTGACTCAGGATCTGTTGTGTTAAGTATTAAACACATTCTGTTTTACAAATTGGTAGACAATCTATATGTTAAACGTGCTGGTAAGCAGGTCAACAACACAAAGCCTCTGTTTAGGAGTAGAAGTTGATGAAAATATCGATTATTTATCATCACTATTGATGATTAAAAATCGTGAATTGCAATATCTGCCAGAAAAATTAGATCTTTTCCTAAAATCGTTCAGCCCTACACGTGAATATCCCAAAGCTTGATTTGAAGAAAATCGTGAATCGAATTGAAATCACAATATCTGCCAGAAAAATCGCAATTCAATCTTTTCTTCAAATCGTTCAGCCCTACTCTCCACCCCACAGACTCCGACTCCAGGGTTTCAGATAGCATCTCATCGCTCCTCAATCTCTGAACGTTAGATTAGTGAGGAGGTTTGATCAGTGTCTGAAATCTTGTTTTGTGTCCTTAAAGCTCGACCTGAGACGAGGACTGTGTGAGCTTCACTTAAACAGGAGAAACATTACTGTCCCTGTCAGATGAGCTGATGAGCAGATGTCTGCACATGAAATAAAGTCTGAAGCAGATGGAAATACAAAACTAATGAGATAAATATAATTAGTTAAAGCATTAATAAGAAAAATAACTTTTCCACACACAGAAAATGATTACAGGAACTCTAAAACAATTATAGGAACTCTGATTTTTTCATTACACTTCATCAATACCAATTAAGTCAGCGAGTCTTTTCAGTCGTTAGTATTCCTGTCTGGGCCATGACTGCTCCAGGTCACCACCTCCTCCTCCTCCTCCTCCTCCTCCTCCTCCTCCTCCTCCTCCTCCTCGTCTCTCTGTGGATACTCTCTCAGTGTCACTGTAAAGTAAGATGTCAGGACACAGACTAATGTGTGTTTTTGCATGTTGAACCACCACAGCGACCTGTTAAATGTGCTTTAACCGAGCAGCGCTGAGCCTCATGGGAAGCGTAGAGATGGATCACTCCTCCTGTATTTCCTCTGATTAACCCCGTAGTTGAAATGGATTTCCCGTGTAAAGGCGATGAAAAGAAGGAGGCCAGTTGGTATAATTGCATTGACTTGTAGAGCAGAAATCAACCATTTCTTTCCATTAAAGACGCGATGGAGGTGTGAAAGGAGGAGAGTCAGGTTATTCTCCTGGCAGCGCTGCAGGAGTGGAGCCCTGCTCTGTCAGCCTGTATCAACAGCTCTTATGAGCGGCGGCCTGTTGTATACTCAGTGGTAAAGATGACTGACAGCCTCTTTATTTAATTTCCCCTTCCTCACAGACGAGCTGGTTCTGAGCGTCCATCTTTTCAAGAGCACAGCAAATTTGTCCATCGCTTCAGCCTGTCAAAAATGTAAATCATCCATAATCATTTCCCCGGATCCTTTTCCTCATGTCAGCAGATCACGCGTGTGCTGAGCTGAATGTTAATGACGCACGGAGGCTGAGCTGCAGGTCTGTCGCTGTCCGTGGTGCTGAATGAGAGCCAGCTGTTTGGAGTTTATACAGTACATAGACCTGCTTATTAATACAGTTCAACTCAAAAAACTTTATTGGTATGACAAACACAGGTTTACGTTGACGAAGCAAGTTTGACATAAAACAAACAGACAAAGTTAAAGACACTTTACAGATATGCAACAGGCATGTAAAAGAAAAAAACAGTAAATAACAATAAAAGCAAACTTCTCTCTGTACATTTTGAAATATTTTATCCATTTATGTCATTTATTTTATTCTTTATCTTGGGTGGTGGCTGTTTTAAGCGTATGCTTGAACTTTCATGCCTCTGTCCGTGGTGCTGAAATGAAGTTACTTTAAACGGCATGTATAGGTTAACAGTTAGACACCAGTTAATGTACAGTGGGGAAAATAAGTATTTCATCATCATCACATTTATTTCCAAAGCTGCAATTCAAACTAAATTCTCCCAGACATTGGTATTAACTCCAATAATCCACACATGAAAAGAAATCACAACGTTCAGGTCCATAAATAATAATTATGGTGAATTAAGTACGATAACACAGGAAAAAAAGTATTGAACACACCATGGAAAGGCTGAATACTTTGGACAGGAAATGCACCATACCACCTGAAATCTGTCAGTAATTATTACTTGAACTTCCAATTAGTGCAAACCAACATCAGCTGGGCTAGAGCAAATTGATGGTCCTATAAAAAAGGTGTTTTTTTCACCAAGCAGTTAAATAGCACACACCTCATGATGGGTAAAGGCAAAGAGCTCTCTGAAGACATTCACAACCTGATTGTTGCTCAGCATCAGAATGGAACTGGTTACAGACTTATATCAAAGCTCCTGAATATTCCAGCCAGCACCGTTGGGGCCATTATTCACAAGTGGAAGAAGCACCACCTTACCATCAACAGGCCACGCACAGGAGCTCCTTGAAGATTTCTGACCAGGGAGTCAGAAAGATAGTCAGAAGAGGACTCAACCAGCCAAGGACCACCCTGAAAGTGCTCCAGAAAGACTTGGAGGCAGCAGGTACAATTGTTACAGAGAAAACAATAGGCAGTGTACTCCACCACCATGGCCTCTATGGACACTCAGCCCGCAAGACTCCATTCCTGAAGAAAAGGCATGTTGAAGCTGGTTTAAAGTTTGCTAAACAGCATCTTGACAAGCCTGTAGAATACTGGGAGAATGTTGTCTGGTCAGATGAGACCAAAACTGAACTTTTGGGCTGTCATTCTACAGACCATGTTTGGAGGAGAAATGGCTCTGCACATCAGCCAAAAAACACTACACCAACAGTGAAGTTTGGAGGTGAAGCATCATGGCATGGGGTTGTTTTAAAGACAATCTGTGCAGAGGAATGGGCCAAAATCACACCTGAGCAGTGTGGGCCATTAGTTCAAACATACAAGAAGCTTCTGGAAGCTGTCACTGCAAACAAAGGCTTCTCCACTAAGTATTAGATGAGTCTCAGTTAGCGTCTTCAATACTTTTTTCCTGTGTTATCGTACTTAATTCACCATAATCATTATTTATGGACCTGAACGTTGTGATTTGGATTATTGGAGTTAATACCAATGTCTGGGAGAAATTTTGTTTGAATTGCAGCTTTGGAAATAAATGTGATGAGAGTTTCCTCACTGTATCTGATAGGGAAGCTGGAGTCTTATATAAAGTTTTGATGACTTAAGTCAAAGTAGAAGATGAAGTCAGTGAAAAGTTTCTCCTGTCCATGTCAGAAGAATCAGAAATGTTTTTGTGCATTTTGACAGAAACGTACCAGACGTGTCAAAGAGTCCGGCTCCTCTGGCTCAGAAACTCAGAGTTTAATTTTGTTCCTGCCAGTCGGACTTTACTCCTTCAAAGCAGAGCGTAAAAACAGCAGCTGCAGCCGACGGCAGCTCCTCCTGATAAAATCTGAGAATATTGTTGCCCAGTGCTCGTTGTGGCCTCCATAAAGCTTTTCTTAGATTAATACTTCCAGTAAGAAGTCAGAGTTTACGGCCTCAGCTGGTGTAAGCTCCTGAACCCTCCTGTAAACCTTCCTCTGAGTCCTCGGCCTGTTCCAGCTCTGAGACCCCGAGCTGCAGACTGTTGTTGGCTCCAGGAAAGAAACGGGGAGGTCTGATAGGGTTAGCAGCTTCAGCTGGCTGTTTCTGCTCCTTACAGGTAAATAAATCATGTTTAGCTGCAGGCTGGTGTAAAGTTCCCACCCCGTGTGTCTCCAGGAGTGTTTGAGTGAATGTGATATTTGGAGTCTGTGGCCTTTTGAAGCTATTTGCAGTCTTTAAGGGGACTTTCCTGTTTCTGTGGCATTTATTAGAGATTCAGCTCGGCTGGAGAATAAAATATTTTGACCTTAAAGACTCAGAGCACCTGAATGCATGCAGGAGAAACGCTCCGCTGGAGTAAAATGTATATGCTTAAATGTCAAATGATTCTTTTCGAACAACTTTAGTGTGAAGTCGTTGAATGGGTTTGTACGTGTTCCTGTTTTACAACAGAGCAGGACGGGGATTTGTATTCAGCCCCAAACTGTGCACCGTGTCGTCATAAACCAGGATTTAAAGTCCTCCTGAAAAACTGCAGCAGTAAATCAAGCTTTGATAGAGATGTGTTTGGGTTTATTTATAGAAAAAAAAAAGAGATTTAAAGCAGAAATCTGTGAGAAGCTGGAGAAGATGAATAGCATCTGTGAGAGGAAATGTGTCTTGGAGGCACCTCCTCTTTAATTCAGCTCCTCCCCTCACCGCAGGGAGCTGCAGGGAGCTGCAGGGAGCTGCAGGGAGCTGCAGGGAG
Organism: Halichoeres trimaculatus; assembly: GCF_033239565.1. NCBI lineage: Eukaryota > Metazoa > Chordata > Actinopteri > Labriformes > Labridae > Halichoeres > Halichoeres trimaculatus. The sequence goes on along the minus strand of NW_027437201.1, from coordinate 24,717,617 downwards.
CTGCAGGGAGCTGCAGGGAGCTGCAGGGAGCTGCAGGGAGCTGCAGGGAGCTGCAGGGAGCTGCAGGGAGCTGCAGGGAGGCTCATGGAGGCTGGATCCTGAGCTCACAGAGACACCAGAGGCTCCAGAGTTGGCCTGGTCCACCCTCAGCACTCATCATTAATTAAAGGCGCTGATGTTTGAGGCTCCCCGCTCTGCTGCTGCTGCTGCTGCTGCTGCTGTGAGGAGAAATACAAACCTCCACCCACTCCTTCACCGTCCCTCTGACAGGTGCAGCAACATGCAGCCCTAATTGAAAACGCCGGGCCGGCTGCAGTTTGGAAAGCAGATGATTGATGGATCAAACCTGGAGGAAAGACGGCGCCGCTGACGGTGAGATCTCAGTGCTGAGTTCATTTGAGATCCTCAGCGACGGCGTGATTTAAATCCTCACTCCCCGGCGAGGTTTCCTTAAACGTGCGTGTCAAATTGTCCGAAAAGAATCTGGAAAGTTCCATTAATCAAGATGTCAATTTGTGGGCTTCAGCCATTAAGGAGAAAGTGTTTCTGCTCGTCCGTTCCTCAGCAGCTGGACGTCAATCTGTCAGAGACCTGAACACGTTCAACAATCCACACATCCAACCTGTTTGCTTCTTCCTTTCAGTTAGTCTACCCATCAACCCGTCTGTTTGCTGCTTTTCTCCTCAGAGGTCACAACAAAGCCGATCCCAGCCGTCTGCGCTGACTGACGTTAATAACTCTGCTTTAATCTCACCTCTGATTCTGTTCATTCCTCCACGCTGCTCCCTCTGAGCCGTACGCTGAGACGAGAGGAGAAACGACTGTGATTAAAGACGACTGAGGCTTGTTTGAGTCTGCGTTTCTTCGCTTGTAAACAAATGTTTTATTTCCCATGATGCACTTCTGATTGGCACTCTCACAGGCTCTTTATGGGAACGAGCAGGTGAATGAAATCAGATCTCCGTAGTTTTTGGTGGAAGTTGATGTTTGGGATACAGCTAGCCGGGCCTGACTCGCTGCTCCTCTCTCAGCCCAGACTCTCTGATCCCTCTGAAGCCTCGGTCTAAAAATACTCCACCGTTCAGGAGGAGATCGACTAAACTCAGACCAGGATGTCACTGACAGCAGACGAGCGCTGTGGGCTTGATATTTCTGAATCAGAAATCTTTGCTTGGTGTCCTCCCTCCCTGCCCCAAACAGGACGACGTAACGCTGTAAAACTTTATCTAAGTGCACATTTGGCTCGGTGATTTCTCGTTATCTGTCAGCTGTAATTATGCCACAGTGGTTGATGGTTAATTTCCCCACATTTCTAATTAATCAGCTGCATTACTGTTAGCGAGACAGAGCAGAGCAGCTCATAACTGTGATTAAAGTTGATTTATGAGATGGTTTTGAGGCGACTCGTCGCTGGCTTTCAGCAGGAACAATATCTGATTACAGGTTTGAGGAGGAAAGTGTGACGTGCTGTAATTGAACATTTGGGACGTCTCGTTTGCTCGTTTAGGATCAGCACGTCACGAGGAAATCATCAAGTGTTCACTCGTCTTTGTAGAGTCTGCAGATGAGTTTCTCTGTGAGGGAGTCAGTCAGGGTTTGTTTCTGTGACCTCCTCTGGCAGAAAGTACGCTGAGATTTTCACTTTAAACAAACAGACAAAACAAAACATGAAGGTTGGAGTTTGGAGCTCAGTGTTTGGCTCGTTGCTCCTGCAGGATCAGCTGTTTCCTCTGTGCTGCTCCTGCTGCTCCTGCTGCTCCTGCTGCTCTCTGACCTGGCTCCTCTCCCTGCTTCCTCCCGTTCAGGTGCCATATTCGAGGAGAACGCAGTGCGGGACGATGAGGTGTTCCAGCTCGCCGTGTCTGACCTCAGTCTGAGCGATGACATCCTGCAGAGCGAGAAGATCACACACTCCATTAAACTCATCGAGCCCAACAACCCTTTCCAGGCGGTGCAGGAAGGTAAGGCAGCTGCGTGCAGCGTGTTTACATCCTCTGACGCTGAGTGTGTGTGTGTGTGTGTTTGTTTGCAGCTGCAGCGCTGAGCTTCGAGTGCATGTCTTCCTGACTCTCTTGGATTGTTGGATTGGGTTGTTAATCTTTGCGGCTCCTGTCTCGGGTGGAGGATCCTCCTGGCTAACGACCCGGGTACATCGACCTCCTAAACGCCGTTTAAACCCTTTGTTTCTGCTCTGTGAGGACGCTGCTCCTCCTCTCCTCTCCTTCCTCTGAGACTCATGTTCTCAGTTTCTGTCCTCCTCTCTGGGCCCCTGTTTGCTGTGTGCAGAGGAAGCTAGGGGGCAGCACTGAGCTGGATCCAGATGTCTGGGTGTCTGTGGAGGAGCGTGAAGAGACGATCAGCTGCAGGATGTTCTCCTGTGTCTTGGTGCAGCACGCCGGCTGTTTGTGCACGCGGCTGATTAAAGATAACAAACGATGCTTTGTTTCAGGACGATGTGATGAAGATGATGATGATGATGATGATGCTGCAGGGATGCTCGTGGTGATGATATTGGACAAAGTGATATTGATTAGAAAGCTGCTGAATGTTTGGATGATGCTGATTGGACGTGAGTGTTGAAGCTGATTATCCCTGCAGGGGCTCCGATGATGAAGATGCTGATAATTAAAGCGTACTAATGTCTGTTGTGATGAAGATGATGATGCTGATAGAGACATGATTGTGGTGATGAGGATAAGGCTTTTGTTGCTGATGTGTTGATGCAGATAACGTCAGAGAGTGGCTGCTGGGTTTGCTCGAGCTGAGGAAACTTTGAAGCTGAAACTTTCATTTCAATCTGCTCTTTTTTAATTAAGCGTCCTTTTTTAACGCAGTGACCAATGGGAGTAAAGAAAGTTTGGGAAGTGTTGCAGCAGAAAGATTCGCCTGCAGCAAAGTTCATCCACTGGAAATCCCTCTTTGCAGCTTCCTGTCGCAGATTATCTAAGTGTTTGGATATGTCTCCAAAGAGCGAGCAGACGGTTCTCCCAGAGATCAGTCCTTCACCTGGCTCAGGGAGCTCGTTGCTGTGTTGATTATTCAGTTTTAGTTTGAGTATTAATAATTCCTGGAAGGTCTGACAACATCGAACCGTCGATCCCCGAGCTTTGATGCCTGCATATCCTCAGAGAGATGATGTTGCAGACAAGAATCTCCAAAAAACTCAACCACAGGACTCAATGTATCAACAGAAATTTAGCCTTTATTGATGAAAGGAAAAACTCAGAAACTCTGGAGAAACTGTGAAAAAAGCTACAAGTAAAACCTCAGCAACTGCTGGAAAACTGGAGGACAGAGGAGCAAAGTGATTAGGGATGGATGAGTATCAGTATCAGGTTGATACCATCCTTAATTTCAGGTATCTGTACCTGTGAAGGCTGCTGACACCAGCAGCTGATACTCAAGTCCTCCTCACCAGTAGTTGGCGCTACATTGTGGTGGTTTGACTCCACGGCAAATGTGCATCAGGTCCTGCTCAGACAATATGAATGAACCAGGGAGTGTTAACAGTTAAAGTGTTGAACTGTTTTATTTTGCACATCCATACATTTTAAAAAATGACTCAAACTCACACAGTTGTTAAGTTTTTTTTTGCACCTTTGTTAAATTATTTAAATTATTTAAAGAAAAAAAACGTAAACTCAGAGAGTTGTTTGAGTTTGGTTTTGGACTTAATGTCAGAGTGACTGAGCTGCCTCTGTCTAAAATGATCAGTCACTAATAATCCAAACTTTATAACTCAAAGTACTGGTGGTATTATCAATCTTCAGCATGCTTTTGATCAACAAGATCAGCTTCTGCAGCTGCAGCTTGTTCTAAATGTAGGGAAAACTAAACTCTGTTGTTTTCATCTTCAAGAGCAACAAAAGGAACCAAACTGAGAAAACTGTTAATACTGACGGTCAACAAAGTGAACGATTATCTTCGTTTAAGGATTTGGGGTTCTTACCTGATGAAAACTTGTCTTGTAGAGAGCGTATTCAGCTGCTGCTAGAGAGCTGAAGGTTTGACTTTGCTTTTACTACAGAGACAAGTCCTGTTTCTCTTTGAATGTTAAAAAGAGACTGATTGAGTCCACATTTTGACCTCTTCTAGACTATGGTGATGTTTTATCCATGAACCCCTCTGCTCAGAGTCTTCAAATGTTGGACAGTGTTTACCGTGGAGCTCTGAGGTTTATCACAAACTGCAGATTTCTGACTCATCACTGCACTTTATACTCTAACGTCAGTTGGACTTCTTTAAGTGCACGTTGACTTGGGTACTGTGTCCATTTACAAAGCCATTGTTGGTAAAGTCCCTGACCATCTTTCCTCCTTATTAATCTTGAAGGATAGTTTACATAACCTGAGATCAATGAGCTTTATACAGTTTGTTTACCCAGAGTCCAAACTGAATTGGTAAAGAAGGCTTTTAGTTTCTCTGCACCTTCTGCACCTCGATCCTTTCCCTCACTTCTTTGTGTTGTATAGAGTCTGTGTGACTGTTTGTTAAACTGTGTTTAGCTGCCGTTCTTGGTCAGGTCTGCCTTGGAAAAGAGATCTGCTGATCTCAATGGGATTAACCTGGTTAAATAAAGGTTTAATGATAATTGGTGAGAGAGAAAAAAGAGAGTATCTGTACTGGTATCGGTCTGAAAAAAGTGGCATTAAACATCCCTAAAAATTAAAGGCGGCCAAAACAAAACATAGACTCAAGAAAATTCTCCGATAAGTTTGGCTCGAAGCCCAACGTGTCGGTGTTTTTTAGACGTGAAACCAACCAATCAGAATGAGCCGCCGTCAACCAGCTGTTTGAGAACCAAAAACTCAGTTTCGTACATGAAACATGAAACCAGAGTTTTCAGAAAACATGTTTTTTAGTGGCAGCCTCAGTTTGTTCCTGGGCACTAAAATCTGACGTCAGAAAACTCTTGAGACCAGATCGGAGTCACAGACTCAGGACAGGGGAGACACAGACCACTGATACTCCACGAGGGCGGGAAACACGTCAGGGCGGAGGACAGACTTTATAAAACACGAGCAGCCTGTTTCTGCTCTGGCTTTAATGGTATTTGTTAATATTTTGTCACTCCGCTCTCGTCCCCGTGACGCCGTGTCAGCATCGATCTCTGCTGAGCGCCGCGGCCTGCCTGTCGTGTAGCGTGGTGTATCCTGACAGCCGTGTACTTACTCCATCACCTGTGTCAGAGTTTGGTAACCTGGGAGAGTCAGAGTGTGACTCCAGCTGGAGACAGCTTCGACTTGTTGGTGTAAAAATATCACCGTGGCAGCGACAGTCAGAGAAAACACTCCTCTCTTCACTTTCTTGGAAGGTTTTGACTTGAAGCACAAAGCGTGACGCCGCAGGCTGTGCCACGTTGTTTCAGTCAGCGGCTCAGAGTGTGTGTGTGTGTGTGTGAGTGAGTGTGTGTGTGTGTGTGTGTGTGTGTGTGTGTGTGTGTGTGTGTGTGTGTGTGTGAGGGGGGCATCAGGGCGCTGACATGATGTGTTTTCTTCCTCTGCTGTAACTCACAGAAAAGCTCTGATTATTTAACCCATTACAGCGAGCGGCGAGGTCGTTTCTGATTGGATCAGGAGGAGGCGTGCTGCGATGACTCAGTGACTCTGTGACGGCTGCAGAGACTCAGTAACATCACACCTGTGGATATCTACAGCTGAATGAAACAAATCAGAAACTTTTAAATGGCTCAGATTAAGACTTGAAAATCTAACAGATTATTTACTCTGAAGCCTCTGAGGCTTCGTCAGCGTCAGGCAGAGCGCTGAGCCGTGATTGTTCTGGTGTCTTCACACGTTAGGATGTCTGCATGAAGTCAGGCATGGAGGTGAGGCTGTGGGAGGTGTGACTGAGAGGAGATGTGATTTCTATATCTGCAGCTCGGCCGCTCGGTGTGCAGAGCTGAGCCGTCAGAGCTGAAACTGTCAACACTCGTCTGCTGTGAGGAACGACTCGGTGTTGTGACTACCTGTAGCCTCAGGCTGCTTTACCTCAGGCTCTATCTGTGTTTCTGCTTTTCTCCTCATGAAACTCATTAAATCATAATCACTGTTTGATGCAGGCTGGCGTCAGGTGTTAATCACGCTTGTTATCACCATCGCTAACTTGTTGACTTCTGACCTTTCGTCAGGGATGTAAATAAAAAACATCTGGAGCACACAGGCTTGATGTCGTCCTCGTTAGCAGCTCGCTGATGAAGGAAACAGCTGAACTGAAGTCGAGTTAAGATGGAGCAATGAAGATACGTCACAGCTTTAGATCAGTTTGTTAGCATGGAGGCATTACTGCGTGCTCAGATTAAAATCCTTGAGGAACAGAAATTCAAAGCTGCACTGAAAACACAAAGTTTTAAGCCTAGTTGAAACCAAGTTTACATTTCGAAGCAGTTTTAGAACAAAACAAGAAGAAATGAGAGAGAGACAAAACTTTCTAACAGAGGCGATTGCTCTAAGACTGTAAGAGAAGCTCAGCTTCCTCTAAAATGTCCCTAAAAAGTGTTGATCTGTTCTGCTGTGTGAACATTTCATTGATAAAATCTGAGCTAGAATTCCTTCATCTTTAGTTCAGAATCAGCTCCTATCACAGGTAACTGGCTCCACCTCCTTCTCATTCATCCCCGCAGCGTCTCAGCGCTTTAACACAGTCGGACGCTGAGCGTCTTCTGACTTCAGCGGGGAAGCGTAGAGTGGGTTGTTCCACTGTGGAAACTGGACGGTCATTGGATAAACGCTGGGCTTTGTCCCGCCCATCGGACGCTCAGCGTCTCTGGGGGTCTATGAGGCAGTGGGCTGGCCTGGACGCTGGGCCTCTGCATGATGATTGGATGATCTGTCTGAGGCTGAATCCCTTTTTGATTGACAGTGAAATGAGCCAGTCAGAGATCTTGAAGTATAACCCTCCACCAGAGCATCTTCTGAGGTTTTATCGATCTCCAGAGAGTTTACTTTTCTTAAAAACGACGAGCGTTGTGTTCAAAGATTCTCTCTCTTTTCACCAATAAGCAGCTCCAGCTCCAGCTGAGGAGCTTCTCCTCCTGTCACTCACACTTACAGCCTGTCGTAGTCTCACGTAGCAGCTCCAGCTGATAACAAGCTGACATTTAAACTACCTTTAAATAAATAAACAAATTTAGGATGTAGGCCGTAAAAATCCTTCAATGGACCAATGGAGCTTCAGGAGGGTCAGGGGCGTCAAACGGTGGGGCCTCCTTCATGACTGAGGGCCCTGGTCTGATCCTCCATGAAGACATCTTCACCTCCTGGAGCAACGTTCACACAAACTCCTGGAAACACTCGATCAAACTTTCGATCAGCTGATGAACTGAACATTTCCTTTAATTCTTGATTTCGTTAAATTTCTAACTCATTCCCAGAAATAAATCCAGGAAAGTTCTGGTCTTCTGAAACGAGGTTCAGACTGAGTTTTGTGCTCACTGATGGATAAAACTTGTGGATTCTCGTCCATGCAGACTGGCTGTAATTTATATTTTTTGGACTGTTTTCCAAAGTGTAGCGAGGTTTGCTGTGAGGAAACCGAAGCACAATCAGAACTGAGTCTGCAGGATTACGACGTGGCCAAAGCTGTGAAATGCTGAAACTGTGCCGCAGAGTTGGGACACGCATGAATAAACAAAGCCGTACGAGTCGAACACAGGCTCAGAAATAAAAGGCGTCTTGTGGTGAATTTCTTTGACGGATGTAGAAAATAAAGTGCTCACAGAATCAGAAAGAAAAGCCTCTCAGCCCAAAAACAGCTTCAGAGGAGAAAATTCGTCTGTGAACGAGGAGGGGAAATAAAAAAAGCAGCTCCAGCATTGGCAGCTTTTGGGTTTGTGAAGCTTCTGTTCTTTTTTCAGCAGCGCTCGCTATCTCTGCTTTTCTGAGCAACACGTTTCTGCTGTTTCTCCAACACACAGATACTATCTGAGGAGGAAGCAGAGGTAAATCTGAGATTCATGAGTGATGGAGGCTACGAAAACGTGCCGGAGCTTCACGAGAAGCTCAGGCTGCTCGACTCGAGTCGTGACTTCCTGAGGATTCTGGGATCGTGGTGTCAGATTTCACTGAGCTCTTATTTCTTCAGGAAGGTTAACGAATGTTTCTGGATGTCAACAGAGACACATTTATTATCAGATTAGATTAAGAGCAAAAGAAGAGGAAACTGGAGAAATATTGTAGATGGTTGGAGACAGAGAGACTGAGGAGTGAGGGAAGGGAGGAAGGGAGGAAGGGAGGAAGGGAGGAAGGGAGGAAGGAGGTGTGGTTTGAGGCCTGAGTGATCAATACATCATGGTGCAAGGTTGGTTAGATGACTCTGAGTGTGTGTGTGTGTGTGTGTGTGTCTCCATCATAGCCCAGCTGGTTTCCTGCTCTCTCTGACCTTTTCTCTGAGCTCCATGATCCCTGCTCCTCTGAGGCTCTGATGACAGCCCAGGCTGTAGTGGATTATGGGTAATGAGAGTGGGATTCACACCCTGCCGTTTGTGTGCTTGAGTGCAGGCGTGTGTGTAAGTGTGTGTGTGAGTGTGTGAGAGGACTGGGACTGGCTGGGAATAGTAAACAGCTCCACTTCTGTTTTTTCAAGAGTCCGGTTTCTAGTTCTGGTTCTGGTTCTGGTCTCTGTGGCTCTGCCTGATGAAGAAAGAGCACGATGACGATGATGATGGTCAGTTTGAATTTATGTTAATATATTTATGTTTTTACCAACAGTTAAGCCCCGCCCACAAACCCCCACAATCATCAGATAATGAAATTCTGTAGTGCACTCTGTGAGCGCGCTCAGTGTAATGTCACGTAGCCAATGAGGTTTTGAGCTGAGTCAGCTGACTGACCCAACAGGAAGTAGAAATCTATCTATGATACTTAAAATGACTTTACTCACCATCAACGTGTGACTTTTTCCATCATTGTTTTTCTTTTTTTGTGTGTTTTTGTTTTAATATAAAGGGTGAAAACAGCCATCATATCATTTTCCTGTTTTCCTCATGTTTGTTTACACCAAAGTCACGTTTTATTACGTGAGATTTGGAAAACTGAGCGTGAAGAAGCTGAAGCTCAGGATGAGGAAGGGTTCGTGTGTGTTTGCTCCACACACTTTAGGATCTGCAGACAGAGATCTGTGTGATGTGTCTTTGTTCTCACAGCCGTCAAAGAACGTGGCGTCTGGAAAACGACAGGAGACTCTTGGAGCAGAGCGACGGTCGACCTCTGCAGGACTCCAGATCAGATGATGATTTTTTTCAGAGGAGGAGAGAGCACGCTGTGTGGAAACCATCAACAAAGACTTCTTTGGTTTCTCTGATTCGTAGTAAAAATTAACACCATCAAGCTCTGCTCCGTCTGAGCCGCTCTGTCTTCATCTCCATCCCTGATGAGCTGGAGGAGCTGGAGGAGCTGGAGGAGCTGGAGGAGCTGGAGGAGCTGGAGGAGCTGGAGGAGCTGGAGGAGCTCTCACACTCCAGCCTCTGAAGAAAAACCTCAGTGAAACCATCTGTGGGACCAATCCGCTCAGATTACGCTCCTCCAGCTCTGACGGCGAGGCTGAGACAGAGCGCCGTTTCTCCAGCTCCTCTAATCCCTGTAACGCCATCAGCCCTCCTCCCTCCTCCCTCTGAGCTGCTCCTCTTGTTTGTTTTCCTCTGAGCGTCTCTGCTCCAGCTCCTCCACCTCCTGACCCGCCCGGCTGTAATGGGGAAATAATCTGATGAACTTTCCAACACTGCTCACTTCTTCTTTAATTGGCTTTTCAATTTAAACAAATGAGGCTAATTGTCTTATTATGATCCGTCCAACGCCGCTCAATTACTGTATAATTAGAGGAGAAATGAGAGGGCCGGGGCAGTCAGCTGTGGGATGTGATGTCCTCCATTTCCACTTCATTCCTGCAGCTTCACCTCCTCCGTTGTTACTCCCTCAGCTCCTCCTGCTCCTCCTGAGCTTTGATCCAAACGTTTCCGCAGATTTTTTAAATTTATTCCAGTTTTATTTTTCTGTTTTTCTCTTCCGTTGCCTCTTTTTGTTTTTCTTCTCTTATTTCTTTATGACGTTTTGTGCGATGTATTTGTAGCTTTAACGACCCTCAGTATCATTTGTCTGAGGCCGTTTGCTCTCTGCACATTTTCTCCAGAGGTAGTTTTAGAAGTTGGTCCCTTAATGTCTCTTCCTGTTGTCTGTGTTTTGGTTATTAGTGATCAGACGGCAGAGCACACTGGATCTAAAACCTGCAGAAACACTTATAGTCACACACACACACACACACACACACACACACACACACACACACACACACACACACACACACACACACACTGAAAATAAAGGCCCACACACTCTGGAAGTCAGAGATGATTTAATGTGCGTTTGTTTTTCAGCTCTTATCTCAGAGAGGACGACAGTAAAGTTATAACGCAGAACAACCTGATATGATCAGTGTGTTTGGAGTGTGTGTGAGTGTGTGTGTGAGTGTGTGTGTGTGTGTCTGAGTGACAGCTCCTGCTGTTGGATCCCAGCAGACAAATTGGCCTCGTCTGTCCCGCAGCAGCAGGTCTGAACGCAGCCAAGTCTGCTGATGATCAAACCTGCATGTGTGTGCATTTATCTGGCTGAAAGGTGTGTGAGCAGAGTGTGTGAGCAGAGTGTGTGTGAGTGTACAACTACCAGACACAACACTATGAGTAGTTGGCTCACATTTTTCCAAAGCAGACCAGATTCAGACCGGACTCAGACCTGGTACGATGAAGATCAGTTGCAGCTTTGCAAACTGTTTACCTGATGAAGACCAAGGACAGAAATGAAGCTCATAAATGTTTATCTTTATTTTCACCTAGGTGACAGTTTGCATCTTTGAGCAGCTTGTCCTTGACTTTGCAACAAGCTCAGGATTAAAAAGAAATTCAGAAACCACGACTTTATTTCAGAGCAGCTGAATGTGTGGGAGCAATGACCTGTGCATGTTTTTGAGGAAATGTCTCACTTAACGTCTTTTTACGTACTTTGATGTTAAAGATCTTGACTCACCTGCTCAGAACTCTGACTCCAAACACATCCCACACCTTTAGGATAAACTGAAGCATCCAGCGTCACCCAGCGTCACCCAGCATCACTTAGCATCACTTAGCATCACCCAGCGTCACCCAGCACCACTTAACATCACCCAGCGTCACCCAGCATCACTTAGCATCACCCAGGTACACTTAGCATCACCCAGGTACACTTGGCACAGGGGTCTCCAACCTGTGGCTCTGGAGCCTCATGCAGCTCTTTGACTCGTTTGCAGTGGCTCTTTGTAGCTTTAAAAAAAATATTCTTTAAATAAGAATTTCTATTTTTCTCATACAGGGATTTTTTTTAATTCCCCATTTCTTTTTAATTTGTCAAATTTTTGAAATTATTATTTAATATATTTTTTTTAAGTTTTGAAATTTCAGTTTCGTTTTGCAAATTTACTTAATTTAAATATTTTTTTTGACAAATCAGTGAAAATTTCAATTTATTTGTGAGTTTTGAAAAATTTGAAAATTTTTGCAATAGTTTCTAATTTTCTCATCGAGGGGATTTTTTTTAATTCCCCATGTTTTTTAGTTTGTCAAATTTTTGAGATTTTTAATTTTATAGATTTTTTAAAAGTTTTGAAATTTCATTTTTATTTTGCAAATTTACTTAATTTAATAAAAAACATTTTTACAAAATGGTGAAATTTTAATTTCTTTGAGTTTTGAAAAATTTTGCAATTTTTTGCACATTTTTAAAATATCTATTTTTTTTTTTTTTTACATGTTTATCAAAAATAAGAAACTTAGACATCGCGCACACAATTTTATACATTTGAAAAACTTGTCTTTTTAGATAACTAATCACTATATTTTACTGCATATAGAATTTTACACTCTGTTTTGTCTTAGTTATGAAGATAAAGTAGATTTTGTGGCTCCTGAATGACTGTAATCCAGGTGAGCTGAGGAAAAATGGCTCCTCTGAAGGTTAAGGTTGCAGACCCCTGACTTTAGCGTCACCCAGCGTCTGTGTCCACAGTCGCCGTGCTGCAGGGGGATCTGCTGAAAGCTGGGAGCTGGAGGCTGTGATTTATCCTCTGCTGTTTTCTCTGCATGTTTAACTCTGTCTTCTTACTGTAACGTCAGCTGCCATCTTACTTTGGGTCATGTGATAACTCACGTTGTGTTGAAGTGAGGGAAGCGAAACAGCCGGGACAGTAAGAGCTGAACGGCAGAGACAGGCAGCCTCCTGGAGACTCAGAAAAACAACAGCAGGTGCAGATAAATTAGTGTTCACACTTTAAGTTTCTGTCTGATTATTAAACAGGATGTCTTGGCTCTATTAGTCGGAGCATCTGGTGGTGACAGACATAGCTGTAAAGCATGGCCTAGATTCATAAAGTATATGCATCCAGAATAATCCCCCCAGCGTCTCCTCCGTCTCCTCTGTCTCCTCTGTCTCCTCTGTCTCCTCTGTCTCCTCCGTCTCCTCCGTCTCCTCCGTCTCCTCTGTCTCCTCTGTCTCCTCCGTCTCCTCCGTCTCCTCCGTCTCCTCTGTCTCCTCCGTCTCCTCTGTCTCCTCTGTCTCCTCCGTCTCCTCCGTCTCCTCTGTCTCCTCTGTCTCCTCTGTCTCCTCCGTCTCCTCCGTCCTCTCTGGGTCAGTGTTTCTAGCAGAGCTCCTCGTTCCTGGAGCCCGTCTCCTGCAGTATTTATGTCCGTCTCTGAGCTCACCTCTCCCTGAAGGATGATGTAAACTTTGTTTTCATGTCAGACGCTCGAGCAGCGTCTGTAACTTTCTGTGTCGATTGCATCTTGTTCCTGATGTGGAAGATAAAAAAGATTTCGCAGACTTTGTTCTGACTCTTTTGCGGCTAATCTGAACTGTCAATTGGCTCTGTTCATACACACTGACTGCTCTGATGTTTGCTGTTTTCTGCTCCTCACAGCAGCACCTAATAACTGCGCTCTCTGATCTCTGGCTCTTGTAAGATGTCAGTGATTCCTCTACGTGGGGATTTGAGGGCTGGTACGTTAAGAGTGCTTAAGACAGAATAAAAGGAGCCCATCGAGTTAGTTTCCATGCTGCGGTGCTGTTTAATGGAGCTCAAAGTTCTCGTATGTCCACGGCTACAACTGTGACGTCCAGGGTCATATACTGTGGACATCCTCAGGTCTCAGGAAGCGCTATCAGTTATCAGATGAAATGCCGTCTAAACATCTTTACTTGACAAACCAAGCAGTGTCAGATGAACTACCCTTAGGTTTCATAATAAAAGTGGCCAGACAAAACAGCCTCTGGCAGTGAAACACCAAATACAATTTTATTTTGAAGGTGGCAGAAGTGCAGACTGTGTCATCATTATTCGATCTTTTTTTTCTTTCTTTTTTTTTTTCCATCTTTTTCATTTCATTTCATTTATTTATTTATTTAAATTATTTAATTAATTAATTAATTAATTTATTTATTTTTTTAAATAAAAATATTTGTATTCAATGGTTGTTTTTTATGTATATTTTGATTTATTATTTCATTTTTTTTATTAATTTAATTTTCAATTTTTTTACCTTTTTATATTTATTTCATTTTTTAAAATTTAGTTATGTATTTATTTTATTTATTTATTTAAATTTTTTATATATATAAAAAAATTACATATATAACAAGATAAAGATAACTTTATCTTAAAAAAAAAAGTCTGACAGAAACTTAAATTTTATCCTACACCCACCTGAGGCTGTTTGGTCAGTTTTATCCTTCAAATGACAGAATTTTTCTTGGTAACTGATGCTGCATCCTGAGACCAGAAGATGTCCTAAAACACACACCGTGGTCATGCATGATCCTCACGCAGCAGACAGTAAACCTGTGTGTTCTGAGAGACTAATCCAGACCACGGTCAGAGACACTTAGAGATAAACTGGACACTTCACAGCAGCTGATACACACAGTTTCAGCTAACGGACGTCTGGAAACAAAACCAGCTTCTCCTCCTTTTGTTGTACCTACCTCTCAGAGGTGTTGGATGAAGCACGGAGCAGCTTGGACTGGAGAGAGGACAGGGTGTGTGTTTCATGTGGAGCCATGTTTGTGTTCTGCGTTGTTTATTTGGCAGCATTAAACTTCCTCCTGTAAACCGTGTTGTTAAAGCGCGTGAAGCAACAGGCGTTAGGACGCTGAACTCCACCCACACAGCGGCAGCGTGAATACGCTCCAGCACCCCTGCTAGGCCACATCATTAGGAGCTCCATCCTTCTGTTTTCCTCAGGCCTGCATCCATGACCCCCTGGAAACAGCTGCAGGACCCACCAGGACCCTGAGACGTGTAGGTTTAAGACTGTGAGGGTTATTACTCCCACATCGAGCTGCACAGCTGGAGCAGCTCTCAGAGTTTAATACGGCTGCAAATTGGCTGAAGCTGGAGCTGGAAGGAAGCCTGGGGCTCATGAATATGCATGTGCACTAATGGACAGGAGGTGTGACACAGCATCAGTCTGTGAGGGAGGAGGGCAGGCTGCACAAAGTTTGTCTTTAAGATGGTCCACAGGCGCTGCTACACCTCAGGGAGGAGCAACACCTCGATGCATGGTGTTAGCATGATACGCAAACCCACAGCACTGAGCATGTGCAGCCGTGAATGACAGCAGAGGGTGGAGATTAAAGGATCCTTCGACCACACACGTTCAAACAGAGACGCTGTTATTAAAAACCTCGTCCTGGGTTCGTAGGTTTGGGGTCTGGGCGAAGGAAGGAGAGGAAGGAGAGGAGGGATGAGAGATATCCTCAAGGACACGGAGGCGAGGCCCTGGGCCGAGCTCCAGCTACTGCTTCACTGCCTCCTATGCAGCTCACACACACACTCACACACACACTCACACACACAGGTTCCAGATGATTGTGTTTAGTGACTGCAGTTGGTAGTTTGAGTTTTGCTGACTGTGTCTGAGCGCCTCGCCTCTTATAGGTCGATACTATTTTTTCCTGGGAAAAAAAGTCAAAATTTTGACTTCAATGTCAGAAAATCTGACTTTTTTTTTCCAGTGGCCCTCATCCTCTTCCATAAGTAGCAAAAGATTGGTTATATGATACTAAAAATATCATACATCAAACAGACTGATTTCTGAACGTTTGCTCAGACTGGGTCAGTTTGTGGGTAAACTCATGTTTTAGTTTTTTAATTTCTAATAAAATTAAAAATATTAAAAAATATAGTGATATATATATTAAAAAATTGCAAAATTAGAGACACTTCAGTAATTTTATGAAAAATTTTAAAATTTAAAAAATGTGCAAAAACTCCCAAAAAATTCCCAAAATTTCGGAAATTTACAAAAACAAGTTAAAGATTTGTTATTTCCAAAAATTTGCTACATTTTAAAAATTGTAAAAATTTCAAAATTTTCCCAAAATATTGATAAAGAATAATTTGCAAAAATTATTGAAATAATAAAAAAAGAATTTTGCAAAATCTTCAACAAATTTGGATTTTTTTTCCTAAATTTGAAAAAAGGTCAATTTGAAATTCAAAAATGTGTAAAAACTTCAAAAAATGTGAAGCTTAATTGCAAAATGTGATGCATATTTAGTTAAAAAAAAAGTTTTTTTTTTCAATTTTGCAAGCTTTTGCAAAAATATTGAATTCAAATATTTTGCAAAAGTTTGCAGAAATTTGAAAAAACTTGAAATCTGGAAAAATTTGCGATATACAGATAGATTTTTTTTCCTAAATTGAAATTAAATTAAAATTTTAAAAATATACAAAAATGGCTAAATTGAAATTTATGGCAAAATGTGAAGCCTATTTAGTTTAACAAATGTTAACACATGATATTTATCAATATTGTGGGAAATTTGTCAAACAGCTTGGTTTTAATTGAGGCCCCGGTCTGTCTTTGTTTCACGGTGTATGTAGCCCTTTCTTTTTACCTTAAGGAGGATTGGGACACCCCCCTTAGCTAGATGTGTGTGCAAAAACCAAGGACTGAGCAGTAAAAGAAAGGCTAAGATGCAGAATTGGGATTTT
Source organism: Halichoeres trimaculatus (assembly GCF_033239565.1). Lineage (NCBI taxonomy): Eukaryota > Metazoa > Chordata > Actinopteri > Labriformes > Labridae > Halichoeres > Halichoeres trimaculatus. The sequence continues at coordinate 24,701,606 of NW_027437201.1, read as the reverse complement.
TCTTTCCCTCTCATCCCGTCTGTGATCACCCAAACTGTCCATGGTCTTTGGTCGTTGTGCTGTTATAATATCCTGAACAAACCCTCCTGATAAAAACAGATTTCTCAGACTGGGAGCATGGACTGGTTTGTGTTTGGACGAGCGACTGAATCTATTTCTGGTTCCCCGCCTCCTGTAGGTGTCCGTCTCTGTCTCTGTCCGTCCTGCTGATATGTTTTAAAACTCGAGGCGTTCAGGGACTCAAACGTTGACTTGTCGTGGTCTCTGACTCTGCGCAGTGAATCCAGAGAGGCCTGAAACCGTCAAGTTCTGGGTGGGCGTCCATCTTTAAATCCTGGGTCAACACGTCATAAACACTTTAGAAAGCAAAGGTTTTAAACGCGTCGTAAAATCCTTCAGTCACCTGTTACGGCTCCATTTTGACTCCAGCCATCATTTTGTGGGAGAGGCAGACGCGTTTACGACGAACGACTCCTCTTTTATGGAACGGCAGTCTTCAAAGTGAACCCAGCGATTTCAGCAAGTTCATTTTCTCCACAGAAACACTCGGAGAGCAGCCGAGGTCCTCTGCAGAAACACAAAATTGCCTCATTAGTATTCTTTGCTCTTCCTTTGCGAAGCAATTATTCCCCATTAGCTGCTTTCTTGTAGTTTTATCAATGGCACAATATAATAACAGCTGAATTATCTCCAACTCAGAGTGCCATCTGTTTTTCACTGATTGAGGCTTTTACTCCTTGAGCGGGCTGGTTTGTATTAATCCACGGGGAATCATCAAAAGAAGAGGAGGGATTGTTATGGATCTGAGGGAGTCTGAGCTCCTCTTCATGCCGGGGAGAGGAGAGGAAAGAGGAAAGGAAAGAGGAAAGGAAAGAGGAAAGGAAAGAGGAAAGGAAAGGTCCCTCAGCCGCTCAGAGCGTCTTATCCTGTCAGGTCGACTCTCAGGTCTGAACCAACGTCTCTGTGTCTCCCTCTTTTTGTCTCTTCTGCTCAATCAAACCTGTCTCCCTCACTCCTCTCGTCACAGACATGACATTTTTCTGCCTCTGTCTCTCTGTGTGTGTCTCTGCATCTTCCACATGAGAGCCAGCAAGACTGACAGGCCCGCTCTTTGGTCGGCTCAGTCACTGCTCTGGAGTCGTTTTGATAAGATACGATAAGATACTCCTTCATTCCTCCCACAGCAGGGAAATTTACAGTGATACAGCAGCAAATATGACAGTTTATAGTGAAAGAACGTCACAATGAGAGGAAATCAAAGGGCTTAGAGAAACATATTTACATACGAAGCTTAATGTAACAGTAAAAAGTCTTTGGAAAGGTCCAAGTGCTTACATTCACCATAACCATGGATGGAAAGACAGGTTGATGTCGTTTCTTCTTAGCTCACGCTGCAGTACCAGCACGACATCCTTGTCTCCTCCTCCTTAGCTTGTGGGGAACATCAGGACTAGCACCGGTTAGCAACAACACGCTACAGGCTGCTAACAGCTGATCTCATGTGTCTCTCTCCTTTCTCGAAATGTTTTCACTGCTCATTTATCCAAGAGACCTGACACTTTAAGTATCAACTTCAGCACTTTACTGTCTAAATCTAGCACTTTAACATCTGCTACTGACCACCTGTGTACAATAAAAACTATGATTGTAATGTATTGTAAAATGTTTTATTATGATAATGTTTCTCTGTTCTTTCTTCTACTTAAAAAGAAACAAAACAAGAAGAACAGACCCCTTTGAAAATTATACTTCTATTTATTTTTACCTGTTTGTTTCTATATTTTAGCTGGGGGGACTACCAATGGAAATTAGCTTGGTAGCTAGATTTGGGTACAATTACATTTTATTATTTTTTAAAGTGTGTATGAATGTACATTGTCCTTCCTTATCAAATAAACTAAATTGAAATTGAAATTGAAGAATGCAACCATACCATACCAGCTTTATTTATAGAGCACTTTTAAAAACAACCACAGCTGTAGACAAAGTGCGGTACAGGTAGATCGAATGAAATGATAAAAACAGATAAGTAAAAACAGACAAATAAAAGACAAACATTGTAAAAACAATAAAAAGAAAATAAAAAGCAAGTAAAAGGGAATAAAAGAAAATAAAAGAGAATAAGACCAGGCAAAGAAACTAAGTCTTGCCGGAGTTAAAAGCCAAAGAATAAAAATGGGTTTTAAGACGTGTTTGGCTACACATTGGATCTCTGGACAAAGACAGGAACAGAAATAGTAAAAACATCACTGCAGACAAAACCAGTTTGGTGTTTATGACCATAAAAGTAACGACAGATTTCAAACGGAAAGACGATGAAAAAGAGAAGAATTAAAGGACAACTAAGAGGGAGCTTCTTATCCAATTTAAGAAATATTTTGTCAACTTTGTCCATGCAAAAACTCTCAATGTTCTCATTTTTAAGGCAAACTGTGCACGTCGGTGGTAAGGAGTCCACGTCTCTCTCCTGTGTTTGAGATCTGATAGAGATCTCTCTGCAGAGGAGGGAGAGGAGTCTTAAAAACACGTCTTTACGTCCAGTTAGTGCAGAAACAGCCGGGTCATCAGCGACCTCTCCACACTCCTGATCCTCTCATTTCCCAAAGTGTCAGACTGACCGTTAACACTCTCCCTCCTGACTCTCTCAGACCTCCTGAACTCTGATCTCGATGTGTAACAGCAACATGAAACACTCCAGACATGACCGAGTCTGCTCACGTTTCTGTGCTGTGGAGATAAAAACAACCAGCACGACAAACTTACTCTGAGATTCAGCACCGAGTGAGTCTGATGGAGCGGCGCTACGATAAATCCAGATCCGTCAGCTGTTGAGTGGGAGGGCTGTGATTGAATACATCTCAGAACATTACGTTACGTTCATTTAGATGGCACTATTATTATCCAAACAACTCATTATGAAGGCTCTGAATCATGTGGGCTGAGCTCAGACTTGTTCAACTTTTGAAGGAAGATTTCCTTTAGTTTCACTTTCCCATTTGAATAAAAACTTCAACGAAATATTCAAGACTCTAATTTATGGTTTTGTGAGGCCAGTGTTTGGAAATCTCGTGGGATTTTTAACGGCTTCCTCCTCTGAGTGATCTGCACTCCACGTTAAAGATGTTTCACCGTTGTTATCGTCCCCAGAGGCTCACAAAGCTCCCTGCTCCTCCTGTCTCCTCCCAGCTATGACCACAGTTTGGTCCAATATCAATCGCCCCATAAATCCCATTCTGTCAATACCAACAGCCGTAATGGGCCGTCCTAAACTGCCAGAGTCACTCATACATGGGGGATTTACATCAGGCCGCTGTGGGACCGCTCAGGGACCGCTCAATCCACAACGGGCACATATTTCCTCTCCATCACGGCCAACCGGAGCTGCGCTGACAGCAGTACGAGCGTCAGAGGGACCGTAGATCAGCGGCGAGCCATCTGCCTGTCGTTTCTGATCGGGGACATTAACGCCGCGCTCTGTCTTTAAAGTCACCGCTGACCGGGAACCCTCGGATCAACGGGGTCCAGGAAGTCGTCCAGGAAGTCGTCCAGGGGGCGCGAAAGGAGAGACGCTGCCAGACACAGACGCAACAGATCAGGACGGCGTGTTGGAAAGGAAAGATTCACACACACACACACACACACACACACACACACACACACGGCGGCTAAACACTTGATATAATTAAAGGGGCTTGATTTTGCCAAATTTCCACAGCAGGGACAATTAGGTTTATTGCTGCTGTAGCCAGAGGCAGCTCAAAATGTTAACGACCCGGGATCAAAACCACAATTACTTTATTTAAAACGGCAGTCACCCAGCTGGCTTATCATATCTGTAGGCGATGAAAAGCACGAGATGCCACCACAGAAAATGGTCCCAGCACTGAGCGCGGCGGTGTGTGTGTGTGTGTGTGTGTGTGTGTGTGTGTGTGTGTGGGCCTGCAGGTGGCTGGTTGGTGGAGCTGGCAGAGCGGGCAGTGAGGAGCTGGAAAAGGTGACGCTGTTAAAAAATAATGAGCAGAGTGGGAGGTCCAGGCCTCGGGTATCAAGCAGTCTTCTCAGGGACTAATAGGCGTAACAATGTGGTCATGTGACCACGACAACATCTTGCTCTTCATTATGGTTGACGACAGGTGACTCTTCGTAACCAGCGTCCTTTAGGGATCTGTTTCCCACCGTCCCGTCCATCGTTGGATAAACTAACCACAGTTTAAATTTTGCTGAACACAGAGTCAGATATTTTAGGAATGAGCCGCGTTTGAAATGAAGCCATGAAAACTAAAAATAAGAGTCCAACCTGTGCAGAAATATTCAGCGTCTCATCTTGAGGATCCAAAGGCAGAGACTGTAAAATGTTGGACTGGTCTCTGAAAAGGTTTGGCATGAAATGTATGAAACAGTTTCCAGTTCACCCAGTGAGTCACTCTCCTCTCCTCTCAGGGTTTGTGGAAAATTCACTCTTCATAGATAAAAAACGATGATTTCTGTGTCGTCTTTGTAGAAACTTGAAGAACAAAAGAGGATATTTAGCACTTTGTCCTCTGGAGGTCAGAGAGAAAACCTTTCAGCCAACACCAGCTGTAATATCTGAGAGGACGGTGAAGGGTGGAGGTTGAAGTGGTCATGCCTCGTGTGCAGAGACTAAGGGCCAATCACAGTTGACATCACCTCCACCTTGTTTTGCCTCTTTGCCGAAATACGGCTCTAAGAAAGCAGACGCCACTCGATTCCCGCTACGTCTTCACTCCTGGTCTGTCTCTGGCTGTCGTGGTCGGAGCGACTGTTTCCTCTTTTTAAAAGTGAACACATTTTGAAGAAGTGATGACGAACTGATGTCAGATTAGGGCGACACATTCACAGCAAACAGACTCCACCACCAATATTTACGTGGAGTAGCTGCTGAAGAGGACAGTGAAAAAGAAACAAAACAAAAACAAAGGTCTAATTCTTTTTAATACTATTTTTTCCTGGGAAAAAAGGTCAGAATTTTGACTTTAATGTCAGAAAATTTGACTTTTTTTTTCAGTGGTCCTTATCCTCTTCCATGAGTAGCAAAAGATTGGTTATATGATCCTAAAAATATCATACATCTGCTCAGACTGGGTCAGTTTGTGGGTAAACTCATGTCTTAGTTTTTAATTTTTTTTAATGAAATTTCAAATATTAAAAAAAGTAATATAATTTAAAAAAATTGCAAAATTAAAGACACTTAGGTACATTTTTTAAAAATTTTGAAACTTAAAAAATGTGCAAAAACTCCTAAGAAGTCCTTTAATTTCATAAATCACAAAAACAAATTTAAAAATTGTAATTTCCAAAAATTTGTTACATTTCAAATAATTGTAAAAATTTCAAAATTTCCAAAAATATTGATTTAGAATAATAAGCAAAAATTTTCGAAATTAAAAAAAAAAAGGAAATTTGCAAAATCTTCAAAAAAATTGGATTTTTTTCCCCCCTAATTTTTAATGAAGGTCAAATTGAAATTCAAAAATTTGCAAAAATCTCAATAAATGTACATCTTAATTGCAAAATGTGACAAAATAATGTAATTTTTTTATTGGCAAACTTTTGCAAAAATATTCAATTGAAATAATTTCCAAAATTTTGCAGAAATTTGAAAAAACTTGAAATATGCAAAAATGTGCAAAATCTTCAAGAAATGTGTTTTTTTTCCTAAATTAAAAAAATAAATTCACAAATTTGCAAAAAAAAAAATTAAATTGAAAACTTTTTGGCAAAATGTGAAGCATATTAAGTTTAACACATGTTAACACATGATATTTATCAATATTATGGGAAATTTGTCAAACTGCTTGGTTTCAAGTGAGGCTCCAGTCTGTCTTTGTTTTAAGGTCTATGTAGCTCCTCCTTTACACTTTAAGCAGGATTAGGACAACCCCTCTAACTAGATGTGCGTGCAAAAAAACAAGGACTGAGCAGTCAAAGAAAGGCTAAGATGCAGAATTGGTGAGTGAGGTTATAACATCCTGATCAAACCCTCCTGATAAACACAGATTTCTCAGTTCTTCGCTGCAGACTGGGAGCACGGACTGGATGAATTAACTGAATCTATTTCTGGATCACCTGCTGTGATGGGAACAATGGCGGCGGCTCAGAGCTCCATCACGTCACAAGCAGCTGATCAGGTCTCTGATTAAAGAACAATCATCCCAGAAACAATTAGAAATTAATGAATCTGGATGGCACGGCGTCTTTATTTAGCGATGATTCGCTCCCCTGGCTCCCAGCAGGAGCAAACAGCTCTGCAGGGATCAGATCAGACGTGCCGGCTCTGACGGATGAGCTGTGACAGAAACATGACTGATGAGACTCGCTGAGCGCGTGGCTGTGATTCCTCCGGCTTCTTCTTCTTCTTTTTTTTTCAAACTGTTGAGTTTAAGGAGGCTGAGCTCATGTTGGAGAATCTGCAAATCGATTCAACTTTCACTTCATCATCCATCTTTGAAGAGCGAGCTGATCAGGAGGAGTGTGTTTGATGTTTCTGGCTCCGTTCAGAGTAAAAAAAAAAAAACATTTCTGTTCTGATTTCGATTCCAAACAAATCATTTGATGTTCTTTCTTTGGCTCGCAGCCCTCGCAGCCTCGCTTTGGCAGATCCAGATAAATATGCTCCAGCTGGACTGATGAACAGATGAGATGTGAGGTCAGGCTCCTGTCTCTTTCAGACGACATCACAGGGAGGAAGTGACCAGCAGACCTGTCATTTCACAATAAAAGTCCATCAGAGTGACCACGGACGGCACACAGCGGCGTGTAGTGAAGAGATCAGACGGCTCTGTTTGGCAGCGCTTTGTGTTCGCCTGTTCTGGACGAGAAAAGAGGATTTTTTTGGACTGGGTTTTCCTGAGTGAGGTGCAGATCTGCTGGGTCAAAGCACTTAACCTGATAATACACACAAAACACACACAACACAAACTACCTGGCTCCATCTTTGATGCTCCTGGAGTTAAACTGTGGAGGAAATGATTATAAAACAGTCCAGTCAGGGTTTCTGCTGCAGATACAGACGAAGCGTTTCTGTTACTCTGACAGCAGGAAGTGAAAGATGTGAGATTTCAGATGGAGATGTGAAAAATGAAGCAGAGCGTTGAGCTATTTAAAGCCTCAGTTTATCCAGCAGTGTGCTAACACACTTTGACCTTTGTGGATAAGCTGTCATTTACATAATCCTGTTTACATCAGCGCAGAATAAACCTGGTAATGACTTATTTCTCTCTGCAGCTCAGAGCGAAGGTGTTTGTCTGACATGTTATCATCTCGTTAAATCGTTTAACGTGTTGTAGAAGCAGAGGGATCGATGCTGACGCTGAGAGGAACGGCTCCATCCTGTCAGATCCATCAACCTATAACTGTTCCCCTTTGACAGGAGCAAATCCAGCTGTTTCTGTCTAAATGTTGGATGTACGGTGATGGATAACCTTTGAAAGAGGTGTCAGCCAATCAGATTCAAGTATTAGCTAATGATGATCAGGGCTAACAGGGTAAATAGCTCAGTTTCCATGGTTTCTTGGGTTTGGGTGCAAAGTCAGTCCAGTAATTGCTCGTTGAGCGTCTTTCTGACCTGGTTTTCCTGCCAGGTGTTGTCACGCCTCCGTGTTGAATGAATTTCTTTTGAAAACCAGCGACTGAGATCTGGAGGAGATAAACCAGTCCGTCCTCCTCGTTCAGGCCTCCAGGACATTCGTCTGTGTTTACCCGACCTTCTGTGAGAACAACAAACCGACACGCTCACCTCAGAAAACCAGATGAAAGTGATTACACCTTGAAGAATACATTGCAAGAATTACCTCGCTGCTCAGCCGCCGCCGCCGTTTAGCAGGCGAGCGCTTCCAATTATCCAGAACATGCCCCGCGAGTTAAACAGCGCAATTATCAGCGAGATGGAGTCATCACCCCACCAAGGCTCCGGGGGCGCGGTCGTCCTCTCCTGTGCTCCTCCTGATTTATTAACCTCTCAGAGGAAGCTGACGCCGCCGCCGCTGCAAACAGGAGAAGTCAACTTTCATGAATCATTGTTTCTAGAAACCTTTAAGAGCTGAAAGTGTCGATGCTTGACCGAGCAATTTACTGAAAGTGGCGCTTATTTTCAAGTGACGCAGACGTAACCCTGCATCAGACACACTGTGGATACAGGAAACACTGTGGAGACAACAATCCTACACAACCACATCAGAACAAGGCGTCGAGAGAGCGAAACAGACTGATTCCTCCATAAACATCTGCTCAGACTGCTTCACTTTGTGGGTAAACTCATATCTTAGTTTTTAATTAGAAAATAAAAAATAAAATATGTAATCAAAGTGTCATAAATTTGCAAAATTAAAAACACTAGTGTATTTAAAAAAAAAAAAAAAAGAAATTAAAATAACATGCAAACGACTTCAAAAAATTCCCCAAACTGACATAAATTTACAAAAACAAATTTAAAAAATGTAATTACAAAAGATTTGCTACATTAAAAAAAAAGTAAATTGTGAAAATGGCAGAAATATTGAATTTGAATAATTAGCAAAATTTGGCAAAACTTGAAAAAAAAAATTAAAAAATTGATTTTTTCCCCTCAATTTAAAAAAGGTAAAAAAATTGAATGAAAAAAATCTTGCAAAACTCCAATAATTTACCCAAATTTCATAAATTTACAAAAACAAATTAAAAGAAATTAATTTCAAAAAAGTTGCTACATTTAAAATAAATAGTCAAAATTTCAAATTTTTTGCAAAATTTTGCAAAATATTCAATTTCATTAATTTGCAAAATTTGGCAAAAATGAAAATAATTTGAAATTTGCTAAATCATAAAAAAATCAGATATTTTTTTCCTAAATTTATAAAAGATTAAAAAAATTAAGTCCAAAAATTTTCAAAACTCCAAAAATTTCTCAAAATTGCATTTATTTACAAAAATAAATTAATAATTGCACCTAAAAAATGCTACATTTGAAATAAACAAAAAAAATTCAAAATTTTTGGAAAATTTTGCAAAAATATTGAACTTTAATAATTTGCAAAATTTGACAAAAATTAAAAACATCTTGAAATTTGCAAAATAAAAAAAATGTTTTTTTTCCTAAATTTAAGAAATGTTAAAAAAAAAACGAATGCAAATTAAAAAAAATAAATAATAATAATAATGAAAGCCTTATTGCAAAATGTGATGCATTTTTAGTTTTACAAAATGTCAACACGTGATTTAATTTACTGTCTGAGCCTTTAATCATCAATACCCTCTGTGAGAAAAGCAACAATGCTTTATGTTTATAATATTTTTTAAAGCTACAAACCCTAGATTTAGAGGAAAACACCACTGTTTTTGATTTGTCAGAAATGAGTGGAAACATTGCAAACAGTCAAACACCGGAGCATCGTCTGCATACAGATGCACAGACGCTTTAGCTCGACCTGGACGTAAACAGAGAAGAGAAGGCCTCAGACTGAATCTTGTGTCTCTCATTGTCTAAACATCACAGCACCATGCAGCAGGTTTTACTCGCCCTCGCACTCAGAGAGTATTATACCTGCTGTCAGCTGCTGTCATGTTTGTATATGTGGATGTGAGTAACTTGTGCCTTTGTGTGCAGTCTGGAGGTGTCAGCCTGGTGTCATCACACTGTATTACACACCTACTTGGCACACAAAGCCTCTGAAGCTGGGTGAAGTCAACAGCTCACCCACACAGCACCTACAGAGACTGCAGGGTGGGCTGAGGAGAGCGCTCGCAGCGATCAGAGACTTTCTAACCCACAGGCTGTCACTGCAGCTGAATCATTCAGTCTGTCCTCCTTTCCTTTTATTGTGCCCTCCCCTCTCTGATACTACCTCCACACTAAGCCTGCAGAATTGGAAATATATTTCTCCCTTTATTTTGGGGCCTCTGTCCCCCTCAAGCTGTTTTGATTCCCATCCAGAGATGAGCTTTTCAGAGGAAGACTTCAGGGGGAGAAATATAAAACCTGACCCCCTTTTTATTGTGTTGGGAAAATAAAACCTGAAAGGTGGTGGCAGAAACTTTTTATCTCCTCACAAAACTTCCCTGATCTCTTCGAGTTTGATAGCCAAAGATGTGAAGATGCAAAGCAGTTTGATGGTAAAGTTTAGAGCCAAAGCTTTGGTGCAGAACGATATCTGGTCGGCAGAAACTGAGGAAGATAAAAAAATCAAACCAAAGTAGCTGGAGTGAAGCTGAGTGGCCTTAAGCTGGCTGAGACTGTTCTTCTCTCTTCCAGATGGTGTCTGTGCTGCACAGTGCTTTAGATGTTAAAGAGAAGGAGGAGAAGGAGGAGGGATCATCCTTTCTTACCGTGTATGAGGGTCTGTTTCCACTGGCAGCACAGAAACTCTTTTAAGGGTCAGACGGCCGTAAAGCGGAGGGATCCGCCTAACCACGCACTGCAATCCTACAGCTGCTAACAGAAAGATTTATTTCCACTCTTTCAAAAACTTTGTTTTGTATAAAATGTCTTGAAGCCTCCAACTGTGACGACTTTAAAACACACTTATTAGCCCAGCAACCACCTGTAACATCACGTTCCTACGTGGGAGAGACTTGAGGGCCGTGCACCTGACTTAACACGTTAGCACAAGCAAACCACAGCTATTTGACTCATACCTGGTTAGCAGCACTTTGGTTGGTTTTCTTCCTCTATGCTACGTCTACTGTCGTAGCAGCTCAGGATAGCTTCCTCTACTCGCTAACAACATGCTAAGTCACCTGTGCCCTGGGCGCACTCTGATTGGCTGATGTAACCCCTTACTCTCCTCCCAGAAATGTCCTGGCTAGAGATGGGCCGATACACTTTTTTACATCCTGATCTGATCCTATCTACTTAAATTTAATTGCGCCGGTACAGTAGGCAACACAGTAAAACATAAAACAAACAAAACATTCTCAATTTCAAGCCGTTTATTACACAGCACTGCAACAACCTGAGTGCAGTATGTAATGTCATGGTATGTAGGGCTGCACCGATCCAACTTTTCTGGTTCCGATACCGATACTGATGCCCGGGCTTTGGGTAGGACTTCAAACAGAAATTCTATTCAAATGTAAAGTTTTATAACCTGTAGACTGGTAATTCAGCAAAAAAAGTGCATCAAAGGTCACATTTTAAATCAAGTATCCAAGAGCGCCAGTGACAAAAGGCGTGGAGCTGTTTGACTGGATTGGCACTGTCAACATCCAGGCAGAGGAGGGGGGTTTGAGACAGATACAGACACTGACACACATGTATAGAGACCCAGAGGAGATGATGGATTATTGTGAAATAAAAAGTTGTAAAGCTGACTTTCTGATTTTTTTAGGACAATCCCACAGACCCTACCTCTAAATCTTATAAAATATGAAGAATGAAGACCGAACCTATCTTGAGCGGACATGAGCTCCTAAATGTAGAATCACACAGCTGCTGATCTCCTCTTGCAGAGTTCACTAAGACCAGGAATAAAACCTGTAAAACCTCAAACCTGTGAACTCCTGATCTGGATCTGCTCAATTTTTTTGTTTTGTTGTTGTAGTTGAGATAAATATGATGTTGTTTTGACGGTTGGTTTTACTTTGAAAGTCACTGGGCAGTCTTCTCTAATTTGAAGCGTCCCTTCTCCGGTATCCGTCAGAAACAGGCTCTTTGCATTTCTGATCTGGATCCTTGCTGGAGCTGGGACACTCGTGGTGTTTGTGAATCCAGACTGTTCCAGGTTTATCCCAGAGACGGTTTTCTTACTTCGTCACAGAGAACATTTTGTTTCTGTCTGATTTTGAGTCTTTTTATTTCACTCCTGAGGGTGACGATCACGTTTGCAGAAACACACGCGGCGTCTGAAGGTGTCAGGATGAAACCTTGGTGCCTGCTCTGGTGTCTTTCCAGCAGAGACGTTAATGAAACAGAGCTACGAACATGTGTCGACTGGGATTCTGCATAAACAGATCAGACGGTTTCAACCTCTCACTCTCTGTGTTTCATTTCAAGACTCGTCTGATTAGTCTCATCTTTACTTCTCCCTCTCATCTCTTTATTTCTCTCTGTTTAATCCTCCTCTTTCTTTCCCTCTCCCTCTGCGTTCCTCTCTGTCTTCCTCGCTCCAGGATCTCTGAGCTTCATTTAAGACGAGCCGCTCATTAGCAAAGCAAAGAGACGAGCATCCAGCCAACCTCCTGCTTCCTGCAGCCACTCGTACACTCAGCTCTTTCTCTCCTCTCATCTCACTCCCTCCTTCCTCTCCTCTTTTTTCACACTCTTCCTCACTCAGCGGGAGCTTACTTGCACACTTGGGAAGCGGTTGCACATTTGGATGCTGCTAAGAATTCGCTGTTGAAGCTGCAAACTTTATTTAAAAGTCGTTTTCAGAGTTAGTGCTCGGTAAAAGCCAACCCAGAATTTTTTTGGCTGGTTTTAAGTTTAGCTAGTTTGTCTCCATGAAACATTTCCTCTCCTGATCTCTGCATCCTCCCAGCGATGCACCGTCCTTTATTTGAGCCATGAAACAGAATCACTGCATGTGTTGCTTGGAGCAAACCTTTAACTTGTCAGAGCTCTCTCTGGAGCTAGGGATGCATGATATTACTTTTGTTGCCGGTGTCCAAGATGCTATTATTTTCCAACTTTGTTTTTGGCCAACTGCGCAATTTCTGCCACCTGATTTCAGAGACCATTAAGTCTCTCCTGTGGTTGAATTTATTAACATATCATTTCACCCTCGCTGTGCTGGCCCACAGGCACGCACACAGGAAGCACAGAGCTCTCAGATTGTTAAAATCTACACTTCCATCGGGCTGTGGGGGGCTTTTCATGACTTACATACTAATATGAGATCATCAGAGTCAAGTTCGGTTCAGATTTAAGTCTCAAAGTTCCTGTCGGGACTTTTTAAGAGTCTTCATTTCAGAGAGTATTAATACAAGTTATTCCTTAGTGCTATTTCCTAGCTTCCTGATCAGGTCGAGCTGGACTGGATTGATTTACGGCACATCTAGCCGGCTGATGAAGTTTTGATTTCTTTATGATTTCTGTGATTAATTTTGTAGTGATGGTGGACACTGGAGCCTAACTGTCAGACAGAAAAAGGACAGAAGAGCAGAAGAAAGAGAAACAGGAGAGAGATAGAGCACAAGCTGAAGGCTAACACACAAGCTTAAGGCTATAACACAAGCTAAAGGCTAAAACACAAGCTTAAGGCTAAAAGACAAGCTAAAGGCTAAAACATGTGCTGAAGACACAAACACTGGCTAAATGCTTAAAGATGAGCTAAAGGCTAAAACACTGGCTACAGGCTTTAACATGGGCTAAATGCTAAATAGAAGATTAAGACACAAATAAGAGCTAAAGGCTAATACGAACTAAAGACAAAAACACAAGCTTAAGGCCAAAACACTGGCTAAACACTTTAACATGGGCTAAAGGCTAAAATAGCAGGTAAAGACAGAAACAGAAGCTTAACGCTTCAACATTGGCTACAGGCTAAAACACAAGCCAAAGACAATACACAAGCTAAAGGCTAAAACACTGGCTAAACACTTTCACATGGGGCTAAATGCTAAAGCACAAGCTAATGGCTAAACCCTGGTTAATGTGTTTGTGCTAATGTTGGCTCCAACCCACAGTCAGCAGTTATTCTGCAGTGGTCTGTTCAAACTTGAGAGTCTATCAATAAAACTAAGCTACGCTACAAACTGACAAAGTTAGCTTGTTGTCAGGTTTCAGAGTGTAGCTATAGCTAACTGTTGATAAATACCTTACCTCGTGGAGCTGGATCAGGGAAAAAGTTGACTTGAACAAAGAAAAGTTGAGCTAAAAAGAAGATCTGATCTCACGTCTTCGTGCCAGTATGTGTGAGACTCCAGGCCAGAAGGTGGCGCTGTTTCCACATCAAACAGATCCTCCTCACTGTCTCTTTAAGAACAGATGTAAATCTTGACAGAAATGTTCACACAGCCACCAGCTCCTGATCAGAAACTCTGTGATGAGCATTGTATAAGCTGGAGCTGTGTTTGTTTGATCATTGATCAGGTATTAGAGCCGTGGAGAAACTCTGCAGAGCATGAAATGACATTAACATGAAGCGACCTTTAATCTGTCTGCATCATACATGAACCAACGCCTTATAATGCCTCCTTCTCCTTCACACATGACTTAAATAGATCTAACCTTTATTGGACCTGAAGCGTGTGGGCGGATGGAGATTACCTCCCTCCTACACACATTTACTTCACACGTTACCCTCACACGCTGAGACCCACACCTTCCCTCACTGATTCAGGAGGTCGGCCAGTTACGGTGAGAAGGTGAAGCTTTAATGTACGAAATCACGTGACCCCACGAGTTTAAATAACGGTTACTGCGAGGATGAGCTCGACATCCGTTTCTCTTCAAGGCTTCTTATTGATTTAACTCAAGTGTAAATGGTGTTAAATACGGTTCATATCATCACTCAGGGTCACAGGAAAGACGGGCACACTCATGCACACATTTCATCTGAACCCTTTGATTCCCAGCACAAAGCATTCTGGGATACCTGACGCAGCAGATGAGCAGCACCACTTTGAAACAGCTTTTCTGATGTCACAAACAGACATTCAGAGAAAACTGTGACAAACTTTTTAAGTGAAAGTCAGAGTAAAGTGAAACAGGAAGAGCCTGAGAGTCTGAGCTCAGGGTGAACAAACCCATGTGACTCTAGTTTCTGAAACATTTCTGCTTGTTGCTCTCACAGTTTCTGATCCTGCAGAGACATTGCAAAAATCACTGAATGCTGATTTTACAAGTGCTCTTTGAATTACCGTAACTCCTCTAACATTTGGTCTAACTGAAAAATTAAATAGGCTCCCTAAAGAGGAAAAGACGTGCTCTGTGGCAGGGGTAGCCGTCCAGAGACCAAGAGCCACACAAATTACCACAGTGCTACAAAGAGCTACGTCACACACGGGGTCTGACAGACACACTTCCTCTCACACATAAACAAAATCACATAAAATGAAAAGTCATACATTTCCATCTTCCTATCTAGATAGCTATGAGCACATGAGCGATTGACAGTATGTAGAGAAGAGAAACCGAAACTTAAGTATCAATCTCATCACCCAAGTATTAATCAATACTGATCCTAATGTAGGCATCAATGTATCAATATTTTAGATTGATCAGCACACAACTACTCATAACTTTGTAAATATCTATATTTTTTAACGACTGGATTGAAGAGCAGCACATGGAAAGGCAAAGCGCCATATGCAGCTCACAAGCCACAGGTTGGCCACCCCTGCTCTATGGGGACATTCAGGGTATTACGGTACTCTGTAGGAATCAGTGTGCAATAGTATTCTAATCACAAGCAATAATTGATGCAATCTGCTATCATTACCGTAACTCTTCTACTATTTGGGCAAGAGAAAAATGAAATGGTCCCTGAGAGAAAATTAGATGAGCTTTTTGGGTGTGATCTCTGACTCAGACTTAAAAAAGTCAGAAACACACTAAACTTTCATTTATTAAATTTCAGACAAATTCGGCCCTTCCTAACAGATGGTGCCGCTGAAACCTATCTTTTCAGCTCGATCCTCTCTCATATTGACTACTGCTTCACAAACTGGGCATTTGTGAGCACCTCAACTTTAAAACCCATAGAGCAAATGTATAACAGAGCAGTGAAGGTATTTGACTGGAAACCAAACTCCCATCATCACTGTAAGGTCCTAGAAAAGCAAAGATTTCTAGACTACACTTTACCCCGCACCTATGCACTGCATTGCAATTTATCTACCTGTATATTATGGTTTGTGTTTCTATTTGTTTTCTTTTGGTGTCTTTCACTGTCAATGCTTGTTTCATATCAATACTGCTCCTTTTTTCTCTCTTTTATTCTTAGTATGAAAGGTTGTACTGTCTCAATATGTTTCTATGTAAATGGGACTACGGATGGAAATTAGCGTTAAGCTACAGTCCAGCATTTTACATGTTTTAACATGTTCATCAATGTGCACTGTCCCATTCAAATAAATAAAAAATAGATAAAAAGTTAGGGTCAAAAAAACAAATGAAAGCTGGATGATACCTGGGTGACAAAGGGTTAACAGATGAGCCAGCCAATCAAGAGGCTTTCCTTAGACTGAGGATGTGGTCACACTGACCCGCTGAAAGCTGAACCGTGCTTTACTCAAGCTTGACTGTCCCCCTGCAGCGCACGCACGGCCTGCCTACGTCATCGTGAAGAGCCAGAGTCATGTCCATGTTGTGTTCGTATACTTGTGCTTGTGCATGAAGTGTACCGTGCTGAGGCCACCTGGAGCACGGTACACTTGCGGTCACACTGGCCAAACAAACTGAAGCTCTACATCTGTTTACATTTTTAAATGAGTCTGCAAATTTGTGTGAGCTCTCACTGAGGTGACAGTGTTTGTCTCACAGAAAACTGACCACGAATCAGCCAAGAGAAGACCTTTCTGTCTCTCTTGCTTTGGAATTTACTTTAGTCGTCATCAATGAACCTTTGGCAGATCGTCTCAATCAGGAATCCTAAAAATCAGCTCCTTAAATCTGTACCCTCCCTGTGTAAAGTCATTCTTTCTGATTTTAAGCTGACAGAAGAAGTGATTTGATCCAGCTCGACGTCGCTGTGTGCCGCAGCGCTGGTTCGTCTCCTTCCCACTGTGTCTGCATTCAGCTGCATCTCACACACACACACTTTCTGCCTCTGTGGGCTGAATCTTACACACACACACACACACACACACACGCCTATGTGACAATATGACTAATGAGTCGCAGATCGACTCTGCAGGGTTCCAATAACGGGGACAGAAACACACAGTGGGCGTGCTTAAACATTTCATATAATGTCACAGATAGACTCCGCTGGGGTTTCAGAGTCACGCACAATTACCAACATCAACACACGGCCGACACACACTCTGCTCCCCCTCCACGAACGCTCTCTGTGTGTTTAACAGCTCCTGAGGCCTGTGCAGGGTCGGGGAAACACCAGCAGCTCACAGCCACGCGCGGGGAGGCTGTTAATGTTGTCTTTGACAGGTAAGAAAGCACAATTTCAGCTCATTGTGGGAGCTGACAAAAGAAATCCTCCGCCTGTGTGGAGATAAGACGACAAAGAAGTGAAACCACACATCTGTGCTGGAGTCTTCAGCACCTGCGAGTCTCTTCTTCTTCTTCCTCTCAGTTTGTGGATGCACTAAATGTTTCTGACGGTGAACATAAACAACCACCAACACAAAGAGAGATGTGCTGCTTTAATCAACCACAGGATGCCAAAGAAAGCAGGGAGCAGAGGAGGATGCTTTAGTTTTCCTCTCCATGTTTCCCAAAGCTGCTGTAACGACTTCATGTTCATCCAATCAGCTCGAGTGCCTCATGCTACATGAATCCCTGATGATCTTACACGTTGATAATCACTCCAAACCTTCTCTGCGCTGTATATCCTGCATGATTAGGAGTGTTTATCTCCATGATTGCATCTTCTGTTCACCTCTCCACTGTTTTTTCCTCCCACTGCTGCAGACACTCCTCAGCTCAGCCGCTGATCTGACTGTGTGGGAGATGCAAATATTCAGAGTCCTCCTCTTCTCCAGCGCGGTAGGAAACGAATCATAAACACACAGAGGTGCAGGTTTTTCTGCTGAGGCTTCACTCTGAGGAATGATGGTGTTTCAGGAAGTGTCCGTTCACTTTAAAACATCACTTCCACACAGCGGGACCAGCAGGAGTTTCTTAGGCCGTGTTTCCACCAAGCAGTCCGGTGGACGACATAGTTTACCCTGCTAATAAATCCAACAAAGAAGAAAAATGCAAGAGCAGAGATGAAGACATGCAGCATTTCGTCCTCTCTGTGATTAGCATGTAGCTCCTTGATACAAAGAACAAACAAACTTTGTTTCAGAGAAGTCTGTGAGCCTCCAGGAGAAATACAGCAGCTGTCGCACAGGAAGTGACGATCACTCCAACCAATCAACGGTCTGCAGTGTTGTAGCTCCACCTTCTGAGAGTGGATCGGTTCGGTCTGGCACCCATACGAAAGTGTCCCAAAAAGTGGGACAGCTCGTCTCGGTTATTTGAGGATAAGTCAGTGGAAACACCATAAAATACCGAGGCGAACCGAACCCGTCTGCTTTGTGGAAACACGGCTCTAAAAACCTCCTCATGGTGGATTCAGTGCTGTTAAACCCAGGAGAGAAAGTGGTCTTTGTGGTGAAGTGGTTTGTAGAGGATCCTACAGCCCCGTTTCCACCAAGTGGTTCGGTTTAGATCAGTTTAGTTTGGTTCGGTTTAGATCAGTTTAGTTTGGTCCGGGTTGGATCAGTAAAGACTGATCCTGTTTGTGTTTCCACAGCCGGCGTGTAAGCCAGATGTTGATAGCTGTGTCAGCTACGTGATAGCCTGACACCATAGCAGCGCGTCACAGTGTACCCCGCTAATAAATACCATGAAGAAGAACAACGCAACACAGTGACAAAGAGCACAGGTGAAGACATCCAGTTCATCTTCTTTGTGAATGACATGTGGCTTGCGCTGTCAGACAGGAAGTGATGATTCTTTCCACCAATCAAAGGACTGGAGTGTCTCTAGCGCCATCTTTTAGGGTTGGATTGGTTTAGTCGACATCCCAACAGAAGGGTCCCAAAAAGTGGCACGGTACTGCTCAGTGATTTGTGAACTGTCCTGGTTTTAGCCAAAGGAAACGCCACAAAATGTGTACCCTACCGAGGGGGCACTTGTCCTCATCCTTTACTCGGATCACAGGTCAACTCACTCTCACACAGACCCTGCTCTCTCCTCTTTCTTGTCCATCATTGTCCAGTCAGCCAGCCTCCACCTCCACAGGGTCCAGGACTGAGCTTCTTCAGCAGTCTGTTCAGTCTCTGTCTCCTGGATCCTGTCTGCTCACAGCAGGTGAAGATCTTCACATGTGGCCTTGGTATCTGGAGTTAGCTCTGTTAGCCATGTCTGTGAATAGCATGATGCTACTCTGCCCTCTGGTATTCCCTCTGTTGCTGGGTTAGCACAGCTAGCTCGTCCATCTTATTGGAGATAGATCTTACGTTCCCAAAAACGATGGATGGAAGGACAGGTCCATGTCGTCACTTCTTAGCTCACACCTGAGAACCAGCACGTCGTCCTCACCTCCTTCTCCTCACCTTGTGGGGAAACATCAG
Organism: Halichoeres trimaculatus; assembly: GCF_033239565.1. NCBI lineage: Eukaryota > Metazoa > Chordata > Actinopteri > Labriformes > Labridae > Halichoeres > Halichoeres trimaculatus. The sequence continues at coordinate 24,682,430 of NW_027437201.1, read as the reverse complement.
GCCTAGCACCAGTTAGCATTGACATGCTACAGGCTGCTAACAGCTGAGTTCACATGTAAACAATGCAGCCATGGTTTCATGTAGCATCTCCAGACAAACACAGGAGAAAAGTAGTAAAAATATCACTGAAGACAAAAAGTTTGGTGTCCATGACCAACAAATGAGCCAAACAAAGTGATGATCCACTCCAAATACAGAGATTACGAAAAAGAGACGAAAAAATTACAAGAAACGGACAAAGAAGAGAGAGCTGCTGAAACAGGTGGACAAACTTTGTTTCTCTTTCTCCATCTCCTGTTTCTACGTCTCGTACATGTAACTGATCCAGCGAGCATGGCGCCGTTTGTATCTGTATTAATCTCTGTGAAGTAACGGCTCAGCCGTGTCTTCATGAGCACTTACTGGATTGTCAATAAAAGTCTGTGTGGCCCTCAGTCTTCTTTAATCTGACCTCATTGTGCCGTTTGATTTGTGTCGCTCCTCTTATTACAGCCGTGAATCACACATCACGCAGACGTTACGCTGACTCAGCTTCCCCTGGCCTTTCCTCTACGTCCGTCAGCCGGAGGTGTGTGTGCAGGGTGTGAGCATTAAACCTGAGATCTGTTTCAAACAAGAAACACTCCAAACACCCAGAGGTCTCCACACAAACACACACACACACACACACACACACACACACACACACACACACACACACACACACACACACACACACACACACACTGTCACACACAGCACCTCTGACTGCCAGCCCCAATCACTGCAGAGTGTGTTAGCCCTCACAGAATTAGTGTATCCACTTTGTCTTCTCCTCTGAATAGAATTAAAGGCTGCTGGTGTCGGCAGGTCGCCTCCTCTCCTCTAAATCTCATTGTCTCCACCGAGGGAAGGAGGATTTATTTCAGCGAGGTGGTAATCCCCGGCTCAAGGAGAAATAGAAGTTGTTTTTCAGCACTCTGGGATACTCCGCAGGGCATCAAATAACTAATGGAGAGGACGTCTGTTTCTGGGCTTTGTTTTTCCTCAGCTTTTCCTTTGTGTGCTTTTCTTTTCCTTTAGTTTTGGGATGGATGAAGCTGGATCTGGTGTTTGCCTCAGAGAGGAAAAATCAATCCCTGAGCAGACTTTGGTGTTTGCTGCAGTGAGATTGGTGGAGATTTGGACGTCCCTCCACCTCTAAGCGTTTATTTACACACACTTCAACATGCAAACACACCCTCACACACTCCAGCCTCCTGTCAAGCTTCTCTTTTTGAACTTTTATCACATTTGTCCCTCAGCGTTCTCAGGAATCAAACTTCTGTAACACAGAAAAAGAGGAGCGGGCTCTGAACAGGCAGAAATGAAATATTGATCCTGGTGTTTGTCGCATTAATCTTTGCAGACGGTGAAGGCTGTATTGTTTGATCTGGAGCAAATAGAGAAAGCAGCGTTCAGGGTCTGTTTCTGTTTCTCAGGTTTGTCTTTCTGCAGATTGTTGTGTGTCACAGTCCTGATAAATCCGTCTGTGGTATCAGCTTTATCTGCAGAAGATTTGTTCAGTTATAACAGGAAGCTAAAGCTCCAGTCCTTAGTCCCTTCATCGCACGGTCATCACTGCTGTTGTTTGACGCAGAGTTTTAGAGATGGAGCATTTTCTTATTAACTCTCTTTTTATTAAAATACTGCATCATTATATCACTCATTGCATACATCTTAGATACAAATTTTATTTTTTTCTTTTCTCTCTCTTCCCCTTTCTGTTCATTTTTAACAGTCATAACATGGATTATATACAAAATAAATAAATAAATAAATTGATAAATAAATGGATGAAAATAAAACTATATTAAAAAAATCTAAATTGATAATAATAATATATATATATTTTTTCCTTTGTTCTTTTAGGAGTCTGTCATGTGGTCCTGTTCAGCTAAATATTCTTTTGGTAAACATCTAAAATTGTAAAGAGGGCCCAGGGGAAAAATAAGGGGTAAAAAAAACAAGAGTAAGTTTAAAAAATATATATATATCTATAAGTAGTAAAATAAAAGTGATAATTTTAAAAAATAAAAATAAAAAGATATTAAATAAATAAGTAAATAAATAAATAAATGAATATTTAAAAAAATATAAATAAATCATAATAATAATATATATTTTTTCCTTTGTCATTTTAGGAGTCTGTCATGTGGTCCTGTTCAGCTAAATATTCTTTTGGTTAACATCTTAAATTGTAAAGAGGGCCCAGGGGAAAAATAATAGGAAAAAAACAAGAGTTTATAGAAAAATAATGATTATTTAAGTAGTAAAATAATAGTGATTATTTGAAAATAAAATAAATAAATAAATGACTAAATAATTAAATAAATAAGGAAAAAAAACCCTTAAGAATCAAAAATGAGAAAACTAATATAACTGTAAATATCATACACTTTTTTTTAAATAAAATGAGAAAATGAACAACAGTTCCTAAAGTACTGTTAAATCGTGATAATAATGACATTAATCACAATAACACTTTCAATATTAACAATAAAACATAGAAAAACAGTATGAGCAACAATTACAGCTTGAACTCTAGCGTGAACCAAGGGAATGACCACCAACATTTATGTCATAAAATGCAAGCAGAGTTTTTCAAATTTATCCATTTCTTCTCGGAGCAAGTCTGTCATTTTTTCACAGTATAAATTCTTTGCATCACTTCAGCTCAGTCCTTGACCTTAGTTATCTTTGTAGTAGTTATCTTTTGCCTTACTAGCTACGCTGCAGTGAGGGCTGGCTGGTCACATCGGGCCGGCTGCAGAGTGGGGATGTTTGTGTAACAGTTTGTGATTGGCTGAAACATCCTTTACTTCACTTTGATTCCTACATTTCTCACTCTGTGTTTCCTGACACGGACACTGGAGCTGTGGAGATCCCTCTGATGTGAAGAGACGTCTGCTGTGGGGACAGCTGGATGGTTTTGCTCACACAGATGAGACAGCTGTGATGAAGTGACCGGCTCATAAAGAAAAGGTCAGATTGTTGTTGGTGGAGAATGGATGAAGACGTGTAAATATTAGCTTTAATTAATCTGATTGAGAGGAATATAAACTCTGTGATTCAGTCGTCAGAAGTGAGATGTAAAAACCTAAATCACGTCCCTCTTCAGCGTCTGAATGAGCGTCTGCGTCTCCTACAAACCTCGGTTAATGCTCGCCGGATGACTCATGGCGTGCAGCTGTTTTATAGAGACTCATTCATCTTTAATGAAGGATCATTAATTATTAAGAGCTGCACATTCAGGATGACATGACGTGCTATGTTTATTTACAGTCCCTAACTGTTAGCTCCATGAGTTTACCTTCAGTGGTTAATGACAGATATTAGCCTGATGAGTCTGCGCGTTAATTAATCACCTCCTCACGTCGTTTGCTGTAAATACTCATGAAGAGATGTTTTCATCGTGTTGTGTTCCAACATCAGGATGATGAGTTTTGCCTGAAAACTTTGTCTTCAAAGGGTCTTTGCTGACTGGCTCCCTGGTTACCACAGCGGTTGGCATGGCAACTAACAAAATCATATACTGTTAAAAAGCCTGACTTCCTCAGCTCCCTGCTTTGCTTCCTTTATTCTGCTGCTTTTGGTGAAGGCTGAGAGCTCTGTGCAGATCTCTGAGCTGTTTCTACCCCACACTGAGGCTGTAAAGGAAATCCCACAATGCATTGCTTTTTATAGCTATGCAATTTTAAACTCAGAGGGGATAGCATGAGGCTGAGGAGACGTTTGGAGCAGAGACATGGAGGTGGATGGAGCAGTGGAGAGCTGCACCAAGAGGACAGATGTTGAAGATGTTTCTCCCTCCATCCTGTTGCATGTTGTATTTCACTCCACGCTCATGTTAACACGCCATCGTCACCGCCTACTGACTCATACTGCATTATCCAGAGCCTCTCCTGCTGAAATTTCACTGAGGGGAAAAGTTCAGCTCAACTTGGTGTGAAAATGTCTCAGTCTGCTCTCTCAGGTGCTGCAGGAGGATGTTTGGGAGACGTCAAACTTGTCGACTATTCCTCACATGTTGCATGTAGGCATCATCTCTCAAGGTCAAAATGTAGCTCTGAACATCTGCACAACAGCTTTACTTTTTTATTATCTTCATCATTCGCCGTCACCTCTGTGTCCAGTTGAATCATAGCAGAGCTTAAGCTACCTAATGCAGAGCTGAAGAGCTGCAGGAGCTGTGGAAGTGACGAGCAGACTTTCATCCTTTGATTCTTAAGTTAACTTTACAAAAACATCAGCAGTCGTCTAACGCCGTTATCACAGCTGTTTCTTCTGTTCCTGTAGTTGTTCGTCTGTTGTTTTCTCAGCACATAAGCTACGTCATACTGTGGCTTGATGTGGGTTGGTCTGTGGTGAGTGTGTCAGTCACACAGACTGTATAAAACATGGACGTAGTCTCCTGACGTCACCCGTCTATTTCTGATACGGAAAATGAAGCAGATCGGCTATAGCGGCCATATTGGTATTGGCAAGGGCTTCAGCTACAGCCATAGGGCGCCTGTAGGTCATGTGACCCTCAGCTGTGCCTCTTATTGGGGGAGCTCATGATCTTAATATCCTCTAAACGGCCGAGATAGAAAAAGATGGAGCTGGTAGTAAAATTAGCAACTCAGACAGGAGATGTTTGTTGAACCAGGCTGTAAATAGGTTAATTTTATTTGGCTTGGTGTGTTTGTGACTTCCTGTACTTCTGGAGCCAGCCTCAAGCGAACACTCAACAATCAGAACAGTCGTCCAATCACCAGCTGCAGATTTTTTTGAAGGTCCCGCCTCTGAAAACAAATCCAAAGAGCTGCTACCCAGATGGACTAGTGAAACATTCCCGTGGTGGATATATGAAACTGTTCGTCTGGTGTGTCAGGTTATAAGTTACCTGCTGTACTCTACAAAAACATAAATTAAATAATCATTGCTGTGTAACATCAATTTAGCTCAAGTTTAAAAGTGAAATTCAAGTGAAAAAATATTCAGGAACTAAGAAAAGGTTTGGATGCTACATTCATGGATAGTTCGGCCAAGAGGACGTAGATGTATGAGAAACAGAAAAGGCCCGAGGACAGAGCCCTGGGGAACACCTGCAGTGACTGGAAATGCTGAGATCAGGGTTCATCAGAGGACTTCTGATGATCTGTCTCCAGAGGACTTTCAGTCTCCACTGTGTCTCTCATCACAAGAGCTGTTCCTGCTCTCTGTTCCTAAAGTACGTCTTAGAATAGGAAAAAGGAGTTTCAGATATGATATTTAGTGAGCAGATCTCTTTATATCTTCTTAAAAGCAGACTGAAAGAGTTGGGAGACGATGCATCAGGCTGTAAGTGCTTTGCTGGCTGATTTTTTTCTGAACATGTTGATCTGCTTCTTTCTTGTTCAGTGTTTTGTCTGTAGCTGTGTTTTCTGATGTGCTGCTTTCTTTGCCAGAACCAAGATTTTAATCTCAGTGAAGCTTTCCTGGTTAAATAACTTCAAACAAAATAAATATAATTTGATCTGAATGTTATGTGTGAAGACAGTTCCTCTATATTCTGGAGAAAATATAATTTATTTTGCTTTGCAATTAAATTTAGGAGAGCAGACACTCCAAACCAGAGAGGATGAGTTTGTAGAGATGAAGATGTTCGATTTACTCTGAAATCAAAGTGTGAATATTCAGCAGGAGAAGACTTGATTAAGAAATGTTCATGAGCTGAAGAGGAGCAGCTCCTCTCTGTTTCAGAGTTTGACCCTCTGACTTCTCTCAACACTCCTCTTTGAGCAACGAATGAGTGAAACTTTCAGCCAGACTCGATCCTCCACCTCCACGCCACGTATGGATTAATCATCACAGGAGTCTGTGTCTGAGTCCATCAGATCTTTGATCCAGGTGCTCTTTGCTCAGTTATGGGCTGTGAGACTGTTGGATGGACAACGTTTAAAACAGAAACACTCTAGTCTTTGGGTAAACACACAGAAAGATAAGCAGGTATTTGGGAGACGACTTATCTTTAATAATTTCTTCTTTAACCTGAAACTCTGCGCTCTTATTTTGAAAGGATTTCAGAAACCTCTCCTTGGAAAATGCTAATTTTCCACCAAAGCTAAACCACCTGAGCTTGTTTTCCTTGGTGCAGCCTCATGAAAGGCTCAGCCGCTCTCTCTCCTCCTCCCGGGGTCTGGTTGTGTGACACGAGCGCCGATGATGAAGGTGGATCTGTGCGCGCTGCGGCGGCATTTTCAGGAAAACAGTTTCTCTCTGCTTTCCATTTCCCGTGGCTTTCATCTGGCTCGAACACTTCCTCGCCGCGCTGCTCTGCTCTCTCTGGCTGTCTGTCACCCTTAATTTTCTGCCTTGTGTATTTCTGTGTGTACATGTGTGTGTGTGTACGTGTGTGTGTGTGTATCTTGTCATCGCAGTATCTGCTTTTGTGGCTCGTGTTGATGCGGTTGTTGACAAGTTCGAATGCAGTTTCTGAGCTACTTGACTCCCGCCAGAGAAGCCTGCTCCACTTCAGAGCTTTACACACACACACAAACACACACACACACACACACACACACACACTAACAAACATAGCACACACACGTATACTCCTCATAAATATTCTGACACAGTCTCCTCATGTATTCAGCAGACTGCTCGTGAACAGAGACTCCACAACTCGGCTCCGCAGAGACCGAGAGGGGGGAGTTCAAATGCAACTGGTGTGTTTGTCCTTACACACACACACTTACACACACACTCACACACACACACAAACACTCTCAGGGTGACACTTCAAGCCTTTCTCAGCGTCCTGATTGGACTAAAAGCGATGGCAGTGCTGCTGAGGATTTAATTAGTTCTTGTTGCCTTGTCTTCGCTCGTTTCTTTGATCAATTAGATCATCATCCACTCTAAGTTCACACACACACACACACACACACACACACACACACATGAACACACAGCTGAAGACACACACTGAGGCAGAGAAATGTGTGTTTGTAAATGTTTGCACAGAGCTGGATGAAGGGTCTCAGAGAAGATCACGAACACGCCACGTATATTCAGAGCGACGCCCTGAGGAGACGCTTCTCATGTTCCTGTCATGACCCGCTCTCCTTCCTCTGCTGCACATACAACAGCCTGATCCTCTGGTGAAAAAGAGAGACAGCACCATCATCGAGTTATTATCTGGAGCTGATTTACAGCCCTGAATCGGTGCATGAGTAAATCTGAAAATAATTTCTGTTTATGTTTGGGTAAAGGTCAGATTTGCATCACATTAAGTGAATCGTTGCTGCTGATAAAGGACAGCTCCAGCTCCTCTCTGCAGAGGAGAGAAAGGAAATGAACAGACTTCCTCTAAGTTCACTCTGACAGAGAGCTACGACACAAAGGTCCATCGATGGAAATCTGGATGTTCAGTAACAGTCGTCCTTTTCTCATTTTGACGGCAGATTCAACAGCAACAGCTCCATCAGGTCAGAGTAAAACTAATCTAAAGATTAGCTGTTGTCAGGTTTAATTTGTGTTAATTTACTGGTCAGAAACAATAATGCACGAAACATACGGCAGATAGGAAACGATGAATCATCGCTGATATATCAGTGTTTGTTTTGTTGATGACGACTCTGACAAAAAGTGTTCATTAATGAATCTTTTTTCACAGATAAAAACTGAATAACAAAAACTTAATAACAAAACTAAAAAGTAAAAACTAAATAATCAGTCAGACATGATGATGAAGACTGGAGTTAAATATAACTGACTCTTTATTAACGACCAGACCTGCAGTGGCTCTGGGTTAAATAATATCACAGAAGTTGCTAACCCTGCCTTGCTCCGTCTGCTCTGTTTTTTTTTTGTTTTTGTTTTTTTTTTCTCTTAACAGCCGTCTGTAACCTTGACAACACTCCCATACATGTGCACGTGCATGTCGGAGATCATGAAAATCATGAAATCATGATAAAACATGTTTGTTTGTTTCTGAAACGGAAATTGAAGCAGATCGGCTATAGCGGCCATATTGGTAGTGGCAAGGGCTTCACCTACAGCTATTGGGCACCTGTCGGTCACGTGACCCTGAGCTGTGCCTCTGATTGGGCGAGCTTGCGCTCTTAATATCTTCAGACAGGAGATGTTTGTTGAACCAGGCTGTAAAAAGGTTAATTTCTGCTTTGAAAACAGCTTTTTTTGGCTTGGTGTGTTTGTGACTTTTTAGCAGATTTTAGCACTTCAGCATCGTCTCATATTCTTAGACCAGAGGTTGCTGCTTGGTCCAAACCTTTATTATCACACAGTCTATAGAACAAACACCAGTATGGACAGTAAGGAGAGCAAGGCTGGAGCTGAGTGTCACAGTCTGACGCCACCACATGAGCCGCGCTGAGATGGAGCAGAAGCAGCAGGATGGAGAAGAAACTCTGGATGGAGGGGACGAAACACATAAGACAAGATTTGTTACCGCCAGAGCTCTTAATAGGGTAAAGGGAGTAACATAAGCCAGGTGTGAAGGCAAATGAGGAATGTTTAATGAAAGAATGGCAGTAAGGAAAGTCGAACTGAAGTTTATTTAACAAATTAAATCGGGTTAACGAACAATTTTACAACAAAACTTAGAGGGGAACAAATCAGACGAGCGTCTCTACTAAAGAGCCGAGCTCAGACGGTCCACTGCAGATCAGCTGCTCCCGCTCCAAACTCCAGCTGGGACCGTAACAAGATTAAAAAAGGAAATATAACACCAGCTTCAAACCACCATCCAAGATTAGGAATTGTGCATTACTATAACATAACGTTATATGATTAAGATAAACCAAACTAAAGTCTGCTGATATTTGATCGACTACAAAGACTTTAGACTAGACTAAGACATAATCTCTGTGGGTATTTAGTCCCTTAAAACTAGACTAAGACTGAAAGACTTCAGATGATGCTAATCTGACTTAAACCAGAGGGTGTTTTATTTTTAAAGACTGAGACTGAACCTAAACTAGCTGTTAAATACGCTCTTAAATGTTTGTTTTGTTAGCACTTTGTATCATGGTTGAAATCCTCATCGTCACGGTTTCACGTCACGTTTCCTCTTACGGTGCAGACCTGGTTTGGACCCTTCACAGGTGGTCCCCTCCAAAGTCCATCCTGAGGTCTTAAAGGAAAGTGGCCTCACAGATCAGACCCTAAAGAGATAAGATATGAGTCACAGTCGTCATCAGTCACAGCAGAAATCGTCTGGTATCAATCAGCTGACGAGCGCTGGTCTTTAAAGCCAGTCGTCGCTCTGCCTGCGAAGACAAAGTCGTAAAAGGCTGAATCTGTTTGAAAACTCTGGGTCTGTCTGAGCCATGACGCTCTTTATTATCAGGATTACTCAGATTTATCATCCAGACATCAGCTTTTGTTGCCCCCATCGCTCTGTGAGTCCAGCTGTATCGGCTCCAAAGATCAGAAACAGACTCGTCAACATGAAGAGCAGAATCTGTGCTGACGTCTTTCATTTCCATGTTAGCAAATTCCACATCTCTCCTGTTCGCCGTGGATGAAATCCAGTGACACGTGTGGGCGACGGCTGAGTTTCTCTGCCGGTCTGTGTTCTTGTATCATGCAGCGTTTCTTTGAAGTCGTCCTTTTTTCAGAAGCACTGAAACAAAAGAAGTCATTATCCAGCTGCTCTGCTCTCTGTCGGCCCACTCAGCCGGCGCTGGAGGCTGGAGGCGACTCCAGCCACAGAGTCAAACCAGAGAGGGGCTGACGTCTGGGCGAAGCTTTCTTTAAACCACAGCCCGCTCAGATTTGATGTGTGACAGAGCTGGAGGCTTCACTGGAACAGAAACAAGTCCTGATTCTCGCTTAATGAGACAAACATTTTCAGATTCAGTGATGTTTCTGATTGGAGAAATCAGGTCCAGAGAGTTTCTCTCCTAACAGCTCAAACTCTAAAACTAAAGCTCACATTCCTCTGTTCTCTGACGGTTTGTGAGTTAGCATAGCTCTCAAGTCTCTCTTTTTCATTTGCACGCTCTTCCTTGTCTCCTGTTGTCAGAGTTTGTCTTCAAAGTCCTTCAAAGATAAAGTTAACGCTGTGATGAAGTCAACCTTTGACTGTGCTCTGCTTGCTCAGCACTTTTCCAACAAAGTGTGAGCAGAGAGCAGCAAAGTGACACCGAGCGCCTGTGAAGGACTCGCAGAACGCCCAGCTGAGCTCTTACAGCCCGACAGGCGTCATGTCACAGCGACGCTGACGGTTCTGAACCAGAAAATGCGCCTGGATCTGATGATAACACCCCCTGGGAGCTGTCAGGAGCGTCCGCTAACTGACCTCCTCTCCGTTTCACAGAGGCTGTTTCTGTCTGCAGAGTCTGAGAGCGGCGAGCTCACACGGTGGAAGAATCCACGCTCGCCAGCTCGGGATGGGTTTCAAAACACCGGCTCAGCCAGGCGCAACATGTCTCCGGTCCAACGAGTCAACGTGCAAACAGGAGTAACCACATCACACCGTCTAAGCACGCTCAGTTTGCAGCATCCTCCTCCGGTCTGCTCGGCTGGTAGCTCCTCCCTGAAGGAAACATCAGAGCAAGAAAACTGACGAGTTTTCCTCCAGAACGTGCAAAAACTGACGACGTTTGGGTTCAGGGTCCTCCAGAGTCAGCCTGCTCGTCGTTCAGCGTCCTAACCAGTGTTACTAACTTTATTTCCTCAACCAACATCCCACAGAGTCATTTCTCAGCATGATTAATGAGGCTAAGAGCCTGTTACGCTGTTTTATTCTGTGTTTCTCTGTGTGTAGAGAAAATGATCCCACTCACAGAATAAATGACGACGAGCAGCCGTCTAAACCCAGTCCGCTCCAACGGGCTCTCTGACACAAACCCTGATCGACCTCCGACGAGGAAACATTCGGCTAATGTCAGAAAGTTCACGCTCCTGCAGACTCCTCCCTAAAATCACGCCGCTGATCAGACGCAGGAGGAAGAAACTTGGTCCCGTTTTATTGGAAATCCATGGTGAGCTCCCTGGCCGAGCTCCCGCTCCTCTGTCTGGGGATGTTTTTAAGACTGAGGGGATTTATCCAAATTTATGCAGACTGTGTTCAGATAATGAATGATCTGATAAAGCGTTGACCTCCAACCTGACGCCGCTGCTGCAGAGAACAAAGTCTCTCCAGGATCAAAGCGTGTTCCCTCTGCACCCTCTTCTTGGATCAGGCCTAAAGCGCAGGACGGTTTCTGCGTGTAAAAGCGTTTTCTGAGAGCGTTGGCAGCCAATCAGCCGTCGTTTGGAGTCTGGAACAATTGTAAACATCTCGTTGGCAGAGGGAAGTGATGAATTTTGGCAGAAACAAAGCTTTCTCAGTCAAGTTACTACGAGCATACAAACAAATATCCACGGACGTGATGCTCAGGGAGCAGATCTGACAGTGAAACGTGTATATTTGGTGGATTCCTCTCAACGGAGACGGATATTTCTGGGAGAGCAGCCTGTCGGTTTGCTGCAGTGTGTGTTTGTCTCTCCTCGTGTTGATCGCGAGGCTTTGCAGCAGACCAGCACGCTGTCTGGCTCCATAAACGTGTTTGAAAAGGCGTAGAGCAGCTAACCGCCGCTCCCGGGCACAAACTGCAGACCAGCTCCTGCGTCGTGACTCAACACTAACTTATTTCTGTGGTGTGTGTGACCGCGCGCTCGGTGCAGCTGCGTGTTTGTGAGTTTGACAAATGTGGGTCTGCAGAGACAGGGATCTATATTTATCAGCCTGTTTGTTTCTCTGCAGCCCGTGTCAAAAACACACCGTGTGTTTTGGAGGCTGTGTGTGTGTGTGTGTGTGTGAGAGACAGATGGATATAAACCCAACCTATCAAATCTTCTGCTGATCAGACCTCAGACTGCGACTCCATCAACTAAAACTCAATCTATAATCAATTTCTTCTCTTTCCTCCATGTTTTTACAGCCAGCTGGTGATCCCAGCTTCATTCAGGCTGAGTGACGATAAAAACGATAAAAACAAGCTCGTCAGGTTAAAATCTGCGCTGAGATCATCAAAATGAGATTTTAAGTGTATCCTAAAACCTTCAGTGAATATTTGTAGCTCATTATTCTCCCAAAGTGAAAGAAAACCAAGGAGAACTTCATCTTTTGATGAAACAGCTGCTCATTCTGCGTCTCTTTGTTCAGGAGGAAAATCTGAAAAGAGACGTTTGGTTTGAAGAGAGCAGCTCCTGTTTCCTCTGGGATGAAAGTTTTTCTCTGTGGGTTCTTACTCTGACCGTCTGAGCCTGGTCACAGAGACGCCGTCATAGTCGTCGACAGCTTTCAGTCACTAAACCCAACGAGATGTTTCACAGACACATGAGGCAGATGCATCAAGTTGTCTGGTTAGTTAGTGAACCGTGTGAGAGGAGGACTAACCTGCTGCAGATGGCGTTGGTTTGTGGAGCTCAGATAAAGGACGGTTTGTTTTATAACACATGAACACAGAGGAACAAAGAGGATGCATGTTGTTAGGATCGATACTGAAATATTCATTCTTCTCCAAGGGTCCGTGAACCACAGCCTGGAGGTCTGAGGAATAATTTCACAAACACTTGTAAAAATGTGCTTTATTTTTGTAAAAGCATATCAACAAAGTGGATCTCTTTCACCAATAAAATCAGCGAGGCAGTTTATAAATAGAAAGAAATACATCAAACTTTATTTGTCTTTGCAACAAGTACAACAAAATTGGAATTACTTCCCCATGATGGCGTTTTAGGAACACTAAAGAAATAAAATAAATAGATAAATTTTCGAAAAAAAAAGTTCATTAAGTGGAAAATTTACGACTTGATAAACTAGAAAATTTGCGAGTTAAAAAAGTCACAAATTTATGACCTTGAAAAGTCGTAAATTTACTAGTTTATGACAAGTCCCGGGTGTTTTTTTTTTTTTTATTTATTTTATTTTTTTTAAACCTTTGAACAAAAAATATTCAAATTTCTCTGGAATAACAAGCCTGATAAAATCAAAAGACAATACATTTATAATTCATTTGAAAATGGCGGCTTGAATTTAAAAAACATTGTAGCAATGAACTTATCCTTAAAAGCATCCTGGATAGATAAAATTTACCACAATAGTTCATGGAGAACAAGTCAAAACCTATTGTTAGCGTATTCCTTCTTTGACTTTAAACTGTTTCCGTTTTTCCAATTAAAATCTTATCATCTTGATTTGTTATTTAAAGGTATATTAGTGAATATTTCACCTTTTTTTAAAGATGTATTAAAGACTTGGTTAAGTTTCCCGTACCATCCTCCTGATACCCCAGAGGATATTCAGAATCAGGTAAAATGGATGAATTCAGGAGTATTAATAGATGAGAAGCCTGTTTTATGGGAAACATTTTGGAAAAATGGAATTGTTTTTGTAAATGACATATTAGATAGTACAGGTGAATTTCTTTCATATGATAAATTTTAATTTTAATTTCAACCAACTGATTTCAGCTATCCCAATCAATTGGAAACGGAAGTTAAAACGTACTGCTTACAAATTGCAGGTCTGCACACCTACTACAAGATGTCAGAAATGGTTATCTAGAAAAAGTGCAGACGGGTGTTAGTTGATGCTCAGGCACAGGGGAAGCCTCGCTTGACAGATGCAGATAAGCTGAAAAAAGCTAAGTTGAAAAAATGGTGAAATTGAAGGTTGTTTTGTGACAGATCTGGGAGATGTCAGATGTTTTCATGTGTCTTTCACGATCTATTGTTTCATCTGTGATCTTTGGGCTAAAACCATAGACTGTAAAAAAAACAGCCAGCAGTGTCTCCTTATAGCTGAGATCAACTCCAAACTACAATCTGATGAGGCTTACAATTCGGTCCATCTTGCATTGACGTGCAAAACTACGACGGCGTATAAGGGCCAAATTTGTGACTCGCAAACTTACTAGTTTATTAACTCATAAATTTTCCACTTAATGAACTTGCAAATTTTTGAGTTTCTAAAGTCGTAAATTTGCGACTTTAGAAACTCAAAAATTTAGAGTTTTTTTCTCGAAAATTTATTAATTTTTTAATTTCTTTAGTGTTCCTAATACGCCATCGTACATCCCTTCCAAGACATATAAGAAAACAAACTTAGACAAGGAAAGACTGAAACGGGATAAACCTCGGAGCATGCTACTCAGCGCTCCTTTGAGTAGATAAGAAATACCAACACTGGGAGAGGAGAGGGGAAAAAAACGTCAATTCCAGACTATTCCCCAGCAGGGGGCGTAGTTTGAGATCCAGAAAAAAAAACACATCAGTATATAATCACATGATGACAACAGACAACAAACTTTAAGACTAGCTCACGTGTCACTGCTCAGCCAAGCCAAGAGGGCAGCTAAGTTTGTTTTGCAAACAAGGACGGCACGTTGTCGCGGCAACAACTGAGCCACAGGAGGCTGACTGCGCCCCCCTGTGGCTCACTGCGTCAGGAGTCACTTTTCGCTAAAGTTTACAAAATGAATTGCTTGGAAAGTTTAAATGTAGTCTAATTCTGTTGTTGCAAAAAACATTGTTTTTTATTACAAAGTATGAATATTACACTGACTCTGTTACAGTGATGAGGGGGCCTTGGAAAAATGTCTGACCTGAAAGGGTCTGTGGTCTAAAACTGTTGAAAACATATCTGAATAATACGCCGTTTGGTGGGTAAGAGCGTAACAACACATTTCAATAATTAGCTGGTTGGCTTGGAGTTATAACCTTTAGCAAAAGCTTGAACAACAGGCTGCAGGAAGCATCACCACAGGGGGCGATGCATGGACAGCTAACGGCTCAGTGGGCTAATCGGCTGCTCAGGTTTAGCCTCAGACGCTCGCCCAGAAGGCGTCGATTTGTGGCTGTGAAGCTTTGTGAACATTCACGCCTACAGGTTGACTCCTAACTTCTCCTTTCAGACTGAGACGTGACCTCTCTGCTTTAAAGGCCAAATCTGGAGCCAGAACTCTCCTTTGCCAAAAAGCCGAGCAGCCAGCAGGACGGGACCCAAAACCGTTTCCGAGAGAGGTCAAACTTCTTAAGCTGGTGACAAAATTATCCATAAATGTTGATTGCTTCTTGAAACTTTCCCGCCAAGTTTATAGCCTCAGTTTTAGCTTTATGCCTGTCATAATAGATACACACTGAGGCTTCACCTTCATCAGGGGAAACATCACATTCTGTTGTCTCAGAAAGTGATGTTTGGTTTGTAGCTCGTGGTTCAGTTTCAGTTAAATCCAGGGTTTAAAGACACAGTCAACAAACAGCTGATAACATGAGAGAGGAGATGTTAACGTGGTGAAGAGTCCCTGATTCAACCCTGGTCTACATAATCTGCATCCTGCCAGCTGGAAGCAGCTTTCCTCTGTTTTATCCCAGGAAGAAGCAGCCGGAGGCTCGACGCTCACACACACATGACTCAGCCTCATGTAACAGGATTATCAGGACGTGTGTGTAGAGACATGAGTCTGGAGTGTGTCGTACGCTCATACCTGACCGCTGACACTGACATATCACATCCCGCCGGCTCAGTTAGCCTTTAGTCTCATTACGGCAGACGGATGGAGGCCGGGGCTCAGACGGACAGACGGACGGATAAATGGGTAAATGGATGGACCATGAATAAAGAGCGGGTGAGCCAGCTTTCAGGGAAGGACAGAAAGAGAAGGGAGGCTTGGAAGCCATGAGTCAGACTTGCAAACGAGGATGATTAAATGAAAAGATGGGAATATGAGACGCAGAGAAGACGCTCCCTCTCCTCTTTGATGCTGCGCCGTCTGATGCAGCGAACACATTTTCAGCATGACGTGACGTCGTGTCTCGCTGTGTTTCAAAGCCGTCTCCCACGGGTTCGCTCCATTATGCATCACAAACACACAGTCAGTGGTTTTACAGGCCGATGATGAAACTGTTGACATACTCTTCACATCAATTACACAGAAAAGTTCTTTCTCGTTCCCACATTCGACCATATTTTCTCTGTAGACCAGTCGGGCTTTTGTTGGAGGATATTTTAAGAAAAGTGGAAAAATTCTCTGTGTTAGTAGTTTTTCTGGCCTGAAAGTGGAGGAGAATGAGTTTCCAGATCTTTTTCATGAGTGAATCAAAGAAACTGTTTGCTGAGGTGGATCAGTCGTTTGTGATGCCTTCAGGAAGTCAGGAAATCTGAACGCTGATTATTTTTAGTGACTCAGCATCCAGCAGATTTATGGAGAACAGATTGTTAGCTTGTTAGCACAGAGAGACAGAAATCCTCCTCAGATTAACAATAACAGGAGCTGGGATGTTGTGTTTCCTTCCTGCTTTTGCTCTCCATACTGACTGTTTTTCCTGTTTCCACCAAGCGGTCTGGTACAGATCAGAACGGTACAGGTTGGATCAGTAAAGCCTGATCCTGTTTGTGTTTCCACTGCCAACTGTGTCCTTCTTGGTAGGCGGCGTGTAAGCCATACGCCGATAGCCGTGTCAGCTACGGGATAGCTTTAGCAGTGTACCGTGCTAATAAATCCAATGAAGAAGAAAAGTACGACACAGTAAACAAAGAGCAACATTTAAGACATCTAGAAATTCTACTTTTTAGTGACTGGCATGTGACTCAAGCTGTCAGACAGGAAGTGACAATTCCTTTCGTCCAATCAAAGGACTGCAGGGTACCAAAAAGTGGGACGGTACAGGTTGGTAATTCGGGGACCTGTCCTGGTTTTAGTGAAAGAAAAAGCCACAAAATGTGTACTGTGCTGTATTGTCCCTTACTGTACCGTACAGTACCGTACCGTACTGCACCGTACTGTACCGTACCTTACAGTACGGCACCGTACCGTACTGTACTGTACCTTACAGTACAGCACCGTACCATACAGTACTGTGCCGTGCCGTACTGTACCGTACCGTCCCGTACAGTACCGTGCCGTACCGTACCGTACTGTACCATACCGTTCTGTACCGTACTGTCCTGTCCCGTACCGTACCGAGACGAAAATTAACTTATCAGCTTAATAGAAACAGGGATGAGGGGCTCCAAAATCCAGAATCTGTAAATACAGATTAAATGTGTGAAGGAACAACCGTAGTCTGAAGAGCCAGAGGACTTCAGATCCCTCCAGTCCCTGATCTGCCCCTGGTCCAGGATCTAAGAGACCCTGAGCTAAGCTGGACCACTTGGCTGAGCAGGCTTTGATACCAAACCCCCCCCAGATCTGGATCCAGATCCCCTCCTCTGTGTCGACTCAATCAGTGAAACACTAGGACATAAATTTCCCTCCACACTCAGCACAGAGACCAGTCTACGCCCATTCCAACCAGCGCTGCAGCGGCGGCGGTGGCGATGGTGATGGCGGCAGCAGCTGGAGGTTAAGTGCCCCGCTCATCTTGAGCGTTTTGAATAAATTATGTAGATTGGCTGTTATGGCCTTCCATTATGTAAAGCATTATAAGCAGCACTATTTCCCCATACAGAGTGTTATTCAGATTGATTCCTGACCCCATCTGCTAATGCTCTCGCTGTTGAATCTAATTGCTTGGTTGGAAAAAAAAAAGGATACCAAACAGGGCAGGAGATGAAAAATGTGACATTTCCAGCTCTGTTTTTCTAAAAATGTTAAATGCCAACCATTAACTAATTAAAGTGAACTGTCTCCTGAAGCTCCATTCATATTTCTGACTTTTTTTTTCTGAATTTCTTCAAGTACTAAAAGTTAAATAGCTCATTTTACTGCAGACTCACTGCTTTAATGTTTCTTTATGACGTTAATGAGCAGAGGGTTGTGCACTGAATGTTTCGTGGAGTTTCCTGGAGGTGATGCTCCAACAGGAGGTGATGCTGAGGCGTTGAGTGGATCAGGAAGCTGAGGTGACGTGCAGAAGAAGAACGACAGCTCTCTGCAGCATCCACGCCATCCTCATCAGCTGACTGGTTAAACAGGTTTACTGTGAGCGTTCCTCCTAACAACCTCCATAAGCTGCAAACAATGACTTTCAGCATCCAACTAAAGAGCCACTCAGATCCTTTAACAAGCCGCCGCCGCCGTGGACTGGCCTTGAAGGACGCGGTGGATTAATGCGCCGCTGCTCACACCTGGAGCTAAACGGCCTTGATTTTTACTGATGGCTGTGTTTGTTGTTGTTGTGAGTTTTGGCCTGATTTTAGGCGGGATTAATGTCGAGGCGGGGGGAGCAGGGCACTTACAGGGATGGTCTGCTGAAATTAATCTGGCAGCCAGCGAGCCGCTCGTCAGAGGTGATGTCTTCACCTTGGACTGAGGTGCATTATCTGGATGAAAAGGCAGCAGCGGCCGACAAGACTGATGAGGACGGGACATCCTCCTCCGCTCGCCGCCCGTCTCTGGTTTCAGACCATCTCCCATCAGGCACTCTGTCACATCCGTTCCAGGAAGAGACGCAATAACTTCTTAGTGTTACGGCAACGACTGCACGGTGGAATGAGCAACATGAAAACAGACATTTTTTAAAAGAGTGAATGAAATTAAAGTGATCAGCTGTAGAAACGGTGGATTTCTGGATCTGAATTCTCTCTCTGTGTCTCTGTGTGTCTCTGTAAACACACCTGATGCATCATCACCTGGTTTACCTGTGGCGTGGGCGTCATGCAGGTGCAGCTGCCCTTTCACTCACAGTGGGACACACTCAGGACGTCAGGGGAGAGTTTATAAGTGTATTATGCTGGAGTGTGTCTCTGCGTGGCATCGTGAGTGTGTTCAGAGAGCAAACGTAATTTATAAACTGACGAGTTTGTGAAGGATGAAAGGAAAATGGACTCACTGGGAGGAAACATAAATCCAAAGCCAATCTGAAAAACAGATTTGTCAAACTTTGGGATTGGATTTAACCAAAACAAAGAATGAGATTTCCTCTTTTCCATGCAGATCATGCTGATGATAAGAATTATTTCACCATAAAATGAACTGATGAGGTCTGGACGTCGTCCTTGGGACGGATACTGAGACAGAAACTCCAAATTAAGGACATTCAGTGTTCAGGTCCAGACGGGTAGATCCATCTCTTTGTTCCTCTGTTTGATCCACATCGTCCTCATTTTCCACAAGTCCTGCTCAGATTTTGGCTGAGTTTTTAAGCTGAAAACAGTTTCTACGTGGCTGTACAGCGCTGTATTTGTATCCAAGGCTTGACATTGACACACGGCAACCAACCCGCTAAATGTGGGTGAACTTTGGCGGGTTGAATTATGTAATCGTAGTTTTCTGAAACAGCGTCTGAAACACTAAACCCATTGCAGTTTGAGACGCAACACTACAACTCCCATGAGCACTGCCTGCACACAGTGTTTGCTCATTGGTCCACTCACCAAGTCTTCAGTCTTCAACCAATTTTACTACAGTTTTCGGCAGTTGTCAGCGCTTTACGGCACCATCACAGCGACGTACTGGGACGTGCTTGTTTCCCGACTGACTGGCTGTGCGCTGTGCTGCGACCAAACGTAGAGGAGCAATGAATCAGAGCATCTGTAATAGTTTAATTTAATGTGAGTCTGACTTTATCGTTACAGAGTCCAAGTTTCTCATTATTAAAGCTCATATTATATTGTTTTATATTATTCATGTTTATATTATTCAATTTAATTTATGTTAACATTATTTTTAAATAATTTATGTTAACATTATTTTTACAAAATTTATGTTTATATTTTTTATATTAACTTTATATTATTTTCCTGTGTTTAATGCAGCAGCCAACAGTTCAGTATCAGCATTGACTGAGCAGTGAGCTCTATGTTGGACTGGAAAATAAACAGTATGACAAAATATTTACTCTGATCTTTTTGAATCCTGCACCTGGTTAATAAGGTATGAAAAACTAAAACTAAAACTTAAACTAAACTAAAACTAAACTGAAACTAAACTAAAACTAAACTGAAAATAAGCCTTGTTGCAAAAATCAAAACTAAATAAAAACTAGAATGCCTGCTCTAAAACTAATCAGAACTAAACTGTAATGACAAATCCAAAACTATTATAACCTTGGTCAAAACGCGCTCGTCTCCAGCTGCTGGTCTCAGGTCTTTTTCTCCTGCCGCCTCCCGTAGTCCACCCTGCTGCTCCGCGTCTCCATCCAAACATGTGATCCTCTGCAGCAACAGTGTCATGACTTTTTTATGAGGGAGAGAAAGAGTATTCTCCTGTAGTGGTCTCACACACACACACACAGTCAGAGTGTGTGAGTCGGGCCTGAAGGAGCTTCAGCTGCAGATGAATGAGTCCAGTAGCTGGCAGCCTGCTGAAGACACCGAGGCTGTGTGAGACTCTGCAGCTGCTCTCCATACACCAGCAGTCACACCCTCCTCTCACTGCATCCTCCTGCCCTCTGCGCTCTCCATCATCCTCCTTTTCTTACATCTTTTGCTCTTTTCATCATCCCTCAGTCCCTCCCTAAACACCGTCACAGATCTTCACACTGAGCAGCTCGTCCTGTGGCCCCGAGCTTCAGATCCCGACGCTCCAGGATCCACTGCAGCATCGCTGTGAAGGACGAGGGGCTCTGACTTCACGCTCAGTCTGATTACTCTGACACATCATGGCTAGATGACTGAGTTTAAACCAAAGACTTTAGATTTAGATCAGAAAAGAGCAGAAGTATGCACACAGTGTTAGCACGTTTAGAGCTAACGTCTGTGCTCATATTTACGTCTCTTAAATCTGCTGAGGAAACGTGTTTGTGAGGATTTCAGCAGAGCTAGAAAAGGATCACATCCAATAATTCATCTTTGATCGTGACCTTTGACAAACAAAATCAATTTACAGAAATCTGCAGAGATTCTTCTTAATCTCTGAGTGTTTGTGGACGTTTGTAAAGAGCTTATTGAAGATCCTCGTCCTGCTGTGCTGACGAAAGGAGGAGGAAAAGGAGCAGAGTTAATCAGGAATAAAAGGTTTTTTAACTTTCTGAAGTCTGAAAAGGAACGAAGGCGTCACAGCATGGGAAGAAGACCAACTGTTATCATGTGGGGTCAAAGGTCACGCCTCGGTTGGAGAATATGTCCGGATTAGCGGCTCTACGCTGCTCGGAGCGGACTCGCTGCTGTCAGATTATCTGAGCTGCAAAATGAAGAGGAAGATAAACAGAGAGCCAGAGAGCGGCTAAAGTGGATTAGCAGTCCGTGCGTACTTTTACTGTTTGTGTGAGAGGGATTAACTGATCAGGGTTCATCAGGTTTTTTATCAATCACAGCGCCCCGGAGTCAGCTAATCTCTGCCGCGCTCTGTGTTTGCTTTTCTTTAGGTCTGCTCCTTCACACTCTGCCTCCTCCTCCTCTTCCTCCTCCTCTTCCTCTTTCCTGGTTTTAATCATGATTTTTAATCACTCCTCCACAAATCCAGACATTTTTCTTGCTATCTGTCCTCCACATCTCCTCCTTTATGGAGCATAATTTATAAATGATGTGATTGAACACGCTGCATGACGCCATCTCTGAAGAAATGACTCAGAATATCTTTGTGAAATCAGACGGATGATGTGTCCACGTCCAGATTAACGACTTCTGTGAAGAAAGTTAAGGCTCTGGTCTACGATCTGAAACCCAGTTTGTCTGATGAGACACATTTGAAAAACGCAGCCTCACTCACCCCCCCCCTCCGTGTACAGAGACCCCGCCCCCCAGCTCGTATCGCCCCCTCCGCCTCCTAACAACACGCCCCCTCCGACAAGAAGCAGAAAATGTAACAGACAGACAGTCATCCTCCTTCTAACACACAGTGGTAGCTTTTTCAATCAGACCGTTCAAAACCATGAATTAGCCGGAGAAGCAGGTCTGGCGTTTCCACTGCCAGCTGATCAGAGCAGAGCTGACTGTGGGCGGGGCTTTACCTTTCTCTGCGTGTCTTCACCAGCTCAGTTTACAATGCTAAAGATGTGTGGCTAACTTATGCTAACATCTATTGACAGAGCCGACCCGTTCTGACCAGCAGCGTTCAGTCATTAGTCAGTACAGGCTCAGACTAACCAGAGTTATTCAGCTGACATCTCCCACTGTGGGAAACAAAGTCATTACCTGTTCAACAGGTGAACAGCTGTTTGCCAGCTGATACGTGAGGCACAGCCTCAGTTTCCCCGTGACGTGCACAACACACAGCCAAACTCCGTCTGAGATTTCTGTGGTTTTTAAGGAAGCACTCACCAGAGCAGGTAGGCACCTGTCTCCACCCTGGAGCGGTCCTGGTGGGTTTTAAGTAGTTCAGCATGAGTTCAGCTACAGTGGGAGTAGAAGTATCCACTGTTAACGCTAATTAGTTTAGGTCAGTTTGGGTTTCTCATCAAGCTATCTACTGAGCTGTGTGTGGACCAACATCCAAGAGCTGAACGGACAGCCGGTAAGATCACACTTATTTCTTTTGTGGATACAGCGAGGCACTTGTTGTGGTGGCGAGGCACTGTGGCGTGGGGGAGAAATGTTTGTGATTGTGTTGGATCCATGGCCAGAAAGTGATCATGTTACCAACTGAAGGGTCAAACTGAGTGTTTCACTGTTCAACAGAAACTCAGCTGTCTCGGCGTCAGTCGGTCTTCTCTGGCTCCATGACACTTCGGTAGCTGAGCAGCTAGCTGACGTGAGAGGGGTAGTGGGGAAGGACGAGGAGGGACCATGGGCATGACGGTGTGAAGCGAGGATGCAGCTTTGCAGCAGATATACTGAATGGATTTTTTTCATTCTTTTTGGTCTTATTGTGTAGATTATTATAAAGATTTTCAAAGCTTCCAAATCGTAGACTATAGCTTTAAGAAGTAGTGGACAAAAAACTACAAACAGAGAAGGAGCAGAGCCGGGTTAGCCTGAGCCGCTTGTGATAATGTGCAAACAGAAGCTGAAATCATGACTGTGGGTGTTAAACCTGCTCAGACTGCAGAGCGCTGTCCGACGCGTGGCCTCCTCCTGCTCGGTGCAGGAGTCTTTGTTCCCGCTCTGACTCAGATCTGAGGGGCAGAGCAGCTTCAGCGTTCACTCTTTTCTCCGGCTTTGTGTCTTGTGCATGAACCACGGAGAAAAATTAGGAAAATTACCTCCTGAAATCCATTTTACAGCATCATTAAACCTCGACTTGAGTCGGTACTTTGCCTCTCAGTTGCTCCCATCCTCCTGACTCTGAGGCCGTTCTTTATCGCAGCAGAACTGGAGCGCCTTGATCCCTCGAGCTGCTATTCAGGGTTTGATGAAGGCCATTTTGTTGAATAGTTCAGTCAATAAGAGTCCAGAGAGTCCGCCTCCTCTCCTTTTCTCTGAACCTCCATTGTGCTGCCTGAAAAAGCGCAGCAATCTGTTGTGAAGTGTTGTTCATGCAGGTTCCACCAAACTTTGTCTGAGAAACTCACGCAGGTATCTTTAAGTGCGCCTCCTGCTGTGCTGACTCCTGGAGGAGAAACAGAAGCTTTAAGGTCTCACAGCGGAGGCACAGAGTTATTAAAGATGAAAAAAAAAAAAAAGCTTCTTAAGGTGAAAAGTGGAGGCTGGGACCTCCCGGGGTCATTAAAACAACTCCGCTTCATGGGATAAAACCATTAGGTGTTAGCATTAGCGGCTTGGCCTCTCATTACCAAGATGGCTGCTGCTTGTTCCATGAAGGATAAGCAGCAGTCAGAGCGGGATTATTGCCCGAGAAACCCAATTACAGCCAAGAGCCCCTGGAAGAGTCAGAGTAAACGTCGTCTTTCCTCTCCCGCTCCTCTCCCCGCTGAACGCCAAACGCTCGGCTCCCCTCTGCTTCACACCGCGGCGTCACCAAACCTGCTTTGATTCATCTGCAGCGCCGCGGCGGCCGACGGTTCGACTTGGTTTCTAAAGGCAGGGAGGAAATCCATTAATCAAGTAGTTATTAAAGGCTAACCTTTAGCAGGCAGCTGCAATAAAACACAACTATTAAATAATCATTAGATCGGGACACGCTGTTTGAGCACAGGGGAGGTGTTAGGAGGTCAGGTTGCTCCAACAAAATTAAACCTGGTTGGGAGGAGATTTACAGCGTGTTGCTGGTTTTTAGCCTCCGGGTGTTTGAGTCCAGCTGCAGACTGAGTCCAGAGGGCCCCACGTGGACCTGTCAGGACCAGGACGCGCTTTGATCAGCCGTGCTGTGAATAAATGTGAAGTATCTGTTTTTTATTAGCTGGCTTTATTAGCTTTAATAACTAAGGGTTAATTAACTACCTGTTAACCAGGGACGGAGCCAGGGTTTCTGTTTAGGGAGGGCCAGACCACTTTAGGGTGGGCCTTAAGTTATTAAAGTTTGTAGATCATTAAATTAATAAAAACAATGAACAATATCCTGCTATGACTGTGGTTTTAAAGCAGATCTGCTTCCTTTTTTCACCTTTAATTGCATTTTTATAGATTTTTTCTGTGCGTCATAGGGATGGGAACCTTTCAGTACAGTATTGGTACTCAATTAAACCGATTTTTGTCACTTTTGTGTGTGTTTATGTGGTGAAAAATATCAGCTTTTTGAATAATAAAATGCATTTTTTTCCAATTTCACACATTTATTCTCCAATATATCACCTTGTAATGCTGTGTTCATGTGCAGCGTGGAAAATCCCCTACTCTTCCGCTCCCTCACAGACACAAGGATGCGTTTAGGAACCTAAACATGGTACGATTTGATTTTACATGAATCAATATACCCACTGCCCATTTCTTTTATTATAAGCTGTAGGATCAAGGACATAAACCACGGTTAAATAAAATAAATAAACATCTACAATCTTTCCTAAAATAATGTTCTGATCCCACTAGTGTTGTCATGATACCATAATTATGATTCGATAAGATACTTGCCAAAAAATTTTGATATCGATCTTAATCGATACTGTGGCAAAACTTAAAACATCAGAAAACGAATAAAACAAACAGCTTGAAGAGAAGGCTGCCTCAACTGAGTTTTCTGACAGGAGGTAGCACCGTTTTACGACACGATGAGAACTAGAGCCTTATTTAGCGGTGTTTTTGTGTGAAAGTAACGCACTGAAAAGTCTCTAAATAAAGCGTGAATGCAGACCCATGTCAGATTTTTTCAGTGGGAGTTTGTTTATTTGTGTTTTTGGTCAAGTAAAATATGGCCCCGTCTGAGTGCAGAGGAAACCTGCAGAGGAGCAGGGAGGGGGTGTTTGGTGTGAGCGCTCTGGGCTTCTGCTGCACAAAAAACACTGCTGTAGGGGTAATTTCTGCCCTAAACCTTGTGATAGGACCCAACTTGTTCCATCCCAGAGTATCACCTTAAGATATCAAACTGTGAGCTAGTCAGCACGAGATCCGATCCGACCCAGCTCTGTGGCTGCAGACTCAAAGGTGCCTGAGTCAAAACGTCTGATTCAGATGAAAAAATTACCTTGGAGTATCGATACTTCAACTTGTCGTATTGCTTACTTTTTGAAAACAGGGAGTATCAATACTTTCTCAGTATCAGTATAATGTACAACCCTAGATCCCACCCACATGAAACTAAATGTTTCAAAACTTACTCATATTTTTCCCCAACTGGCGAGAAAACATGTCTCATTTAACAAAAACAGAGCATCAAACACTAACAAAACAAACATGAACTTTTTAAACTGATCTAAAGTAAATAAATGAATTTAAAAGAAAAGTTCAGGGTGGGCCTGGGACCTCTGGGCCCATCCGTAACGCCGCCCCTGCTGTTTACCCTAATTGATCTTTTAGAGATGAAGGTTTGTTCAGAGTGTTACCAGGATTGTTGGTCTGTTTTTTCCTGCGTTGTTCCTGCTCACACTTTCTTTCTGGATTGTTCTTCTCCTCGTTAATAACTCGACTCATCCTCGCGCGCTCTGAATATGAAGGTAGAGTCCCGGCGTGTATTTATAGCCCAGCAGTCTATTAACAGAGTGAAGAAATTTTGGAAAGATCTCAAACTTTTTTTTTTGATAATGAGACTTTTATATTCTTGGAGTGTGATGTGACCTGAGCGGTCAGCCGGAGGGTTAACCTGCTGTCCTCTCTGTTATTCTGCCCATTTATCGCCTCGCAGCTTTAATTACCTCCTCCACAGACGAGGCCGAGAGCACAGCTTTGCTTCTTTTATTTAGCTCCATAAATTGGTCTTAAACTGGACTCGGGGCTGCGTTAAAACACTCTCGTAAAGTCGTCTCCGGGAGGCCTGCAGAAACAATGTCCACTTCCCTTCTTCACCCGTTTCTTCACAGCTGATCCGCTCTGAGATCTCCTGTGTTTCACATTCTGACACGATTATTACCCATAATTCCAGGGGTCATGTGGTGCTTGGTTGAGGGGGATGAGATGGAGGAAGACGGTGTCAGAATCAGAGTCTGTGTTAGCGTAGCGCTGACAGCAGTTTGAAGTAATGGGGCTGGGAGCTTCAGGTGTGCTCAGACGTGCTCGTAGCGTGTTAACACGCCGCCGTACTCTCCTCCTCGTTACGCCTGAAGGCTCCAGGAGGAAACTCATGGGATAAGACTTCCTGTGCTGTTGTTTGGATATTAAAGCAGCTGAAAGTTTAATCCCCGCTGACTTCTCCCTCAGCAGCAGAACAAAAGTTCAGCGAGGTCAGCGCGTCCGGCGGTAATGACCGGCTTTGTCTGAATATGAATTCAAATTAATGTTAAAATATCATTAAACCCACTCCGGCTCTCGTTTTGGAGGCTGTTGTGCGATGAGACGCCAAAAAGATGCAGTTAAAGGGCTGATGCAAAGATTTCAGCCTCTCCAGCTGAAGTTTAATCATTTTACACCGTGTTAGAGCTCTTCCTCCGTCCACATCCTGAGTGTTTTAAAATAATCTGTTTACTGAATCTGTGTTTATCAAATTAACCAACACTGACGGTGAAAAGACTTCATTCAGCGGGCCCAGCGCTGGTGTTTCTGTAGCTTTAAAGCTGGGAGGAAAATAAACATCAGCAGCCTCCTGCTCTCCTTCAGACTCCCACTCAACAGTTTAACAGAAAATGAAACTTCATCCGTGGAAAGACGGTTAAATCAGTATCAGCTTCGTTCACACAGTTTCATAAATTAAAGACTTTATGTGAATGAAATATGAAAATGTGTGACCTGAGCATGAATCCTTAACACTAAACTCTCTCCTGCTTTGACGTAAAGGCTCCATGTTTCCCAGCTCAGACACCAGACCAGATATTCATTAGCTTTGTTTCAGCAGTGGCCTTTTCTCCCGGAGGCTTCCTCTCTTTTTTCAGACAGTAGCTGTGATTTGATGAAAATTCTTCTTTTAACAGTTTCAATAGTTCCTCTGTGCTTCGTCTCTGTCATCTCTTCCTTATTTCTCTCCTCTACTTGTTGAGCATCTTACGATGTGAAAAACAGCGCCCTCCTAAATGTTATGTGGCATATGCGAGGTGAAAATATGATACTGCACGCTGTTGTCCGCAAGGAAGTCGAGTTGAGTAGGCGTCCCTTGGTGAAAAAAAAAAAAAAAAGGATGATTAACCAATCAGAAGAGGCTGAGTGGTTAATCAGCCCCTGTGATTGGCCAAGACTGTGTCAAGCCTCAAACCAATCAAATTACAGTATTATCATCACTCGGGGAGGTTAGCAGTGAGCATGAAGCGTCCGGTTGTGCGTTTGAGTGGGCGGTTGAGTAAGTTAACAAGATATTTAAGCTAAGTCAAGATGAACCCCACTCCCTAAAAAACAGACAGATTAGAGGTTTTGTCTCACTTGGCCATGCCACTGTGTTTCAGTGTTGTAATGTAAAAAAACAAAGCTAAAATTATCCTGTACCTGTCGTACCTGTGTTTGTAAAATGAGCATGACTCTTCATCATTCTGTGATGTTAGCACAGAGAATCTGACATGACGGCAGCTGAAATCAATTTTATTTTGGAAACACATTCATGTCAGCGGAGTATACATGAAAAATAATCACCGCCTAAAATGTCCATCGTGTTTTTATCTGTTATCTTGATTTAGTTTCTTAAATACGACAAAGTGACGAATCGACAAACACGACCTGAACTGTTTTAAAACTGTATTACTTATTTCACTGGATCCTGTCTTACCTCTAGTTTTATATTGTGTCTAATAGATGTTTCATGTACGACTATTTTTTTAAAAAGATTTTTTTTGTTTCTTAGTGCTGATTGTCTCTTGTGATGGTGAGCCATGGTATTGTATTGTATTGTATCCTTTATTTTTCTATTCTATTCTATTCTATTCTATTCTATTCTATTCTATTCTATTCTATTCTATTCTATTTTTCTATCCTTTACTTCTCTTTTCTATTCTATTCTATTCTATTCTATTCTATTCTATTCTATTCCATTCTATCTTCTCTTCTCTTCTCTTCTCTTCTCTTCTCTTCTCTTCTTTTCTAATTTATTGTATATTATATCTTTCTTTTTTATATTTTATTCTGTTGGCGTGTGAACCTTATGTTATAAAAATGTCTGAAATGAAAGCAAATTTTCAGCTTCACAGACATCTCTACTATTTGTTTTTTAAGAAAGTTTGAGGTGTAAATGTTTTGATAACCTTTCTGGTGATAAATTTAGATTGTATTTCATAATCTTGGATTTCGGTTTTAGATCTTTAGTCTCAGCTGTCCTGCGTTTTGTAAACCATGTGGTCATCCTCATCAACTGAGGCTCAGTGACATGAGGCTGTTATCTACGGCTTATCCCACTCTTCTTTTGACTAATTTCTCTGAAATAAAAACAGTCGTCTTTACTCCTCTCCTACTTTAATCCCATTGGCTCTCAGACTCTCAGGGTCCAGTCGTTCATCCTCCTCAGGGTTTAGCGTTGCTCAGGTGGTCGGTTTGGACACTGATCAACAGGAGCTGGACTTTGGTCCCCGGACCTTAAAGCGGTGTCATCAGACCCTGGATATCAAACTGCACTCTGATGCAACAAATAATGATTTAGATAAGAATTTTATGGATGTTTAACACTGAACCACATTTAATAAAATGATGAAACAGATAGACGCACCTGTTAAGGGTTCATGCTCAGTTCACCTATTTACATGAGATCAGGTTGAAGATGTGTGAATCAACCACTCAGAGGTCTGTTACTTATGCAGGAGTATGTTTTCTGTAGCTTCATCCTGAGTTTAACCCTCTGTCTGCCAGTTTCCAGCTCTGTGGCTGAAAAACGTGGAAACACTGACGCTGACGTTTGGATGTGTTTGTGTTTGAAGTCGACGTTTTCTGCAGGAATGTGGATTAATAATTTATAATCTGCTGTATGTTTGCAAAGGGAGAGCTGGATTTATAGTAACTTATATTACTATCTAAACCATTGTATGCGCACACACACACACACACACACACACACACACACACACACACACACACACACACACACACACACACACACACACACACACACACACTTGTTCACCCACTCTCCTCTCTTCAGCCTCTTGTCTGTTTGAGCTCATTTCCATGCGTGGGAACAAAGCATCATCTCATCATATCACATATCATGGTGTGGAGCCTTACGTAACCACACACACACACACACACACACACACACACACATGAAAACACACACATGCAGAGCAGCTTTATGTCAATGCATACATAATCAAACGCGTAGTTTGTGCCCTTGAAGCCGCCGTAATCAACGCCTCACGAGCTTCAAGGAGCTCCACTCGAAGGCCGCCTGCCTGCTGGTTATCTCCACACCAGCTGAACTTAAACCGGCGTTCACAGCATGCGTCCGTCCTGATTGGTCGACGCTCTGTGCAGCAAATATCACCAACTCCAGGTTCCTCGCTGAGGTCGCATTTCACAGGTTCTCATTTCTTTTCCAATCGCAGAAAAAGGCATCCATGCGGGCAGCAAAACTCTGATTAAAGGCTTTGAAGGTGTGTGTGTGTGAGTGTGTGTGTGAGTGTGTGTACTCCTCATTTGAATCTGCAGAGCCCTTAATGAAAGCCTTTGAAGCTGGGGAATAATACGGGGTAATCATGAAGCGTCTGTCTCTGCTTAAAGGACAATGTCCTGTGAGAGAAAATCACATGTTGGACGTGTTTAAACCAGCTTAACTCGGAGTGTGTCAGTGAACGCATCACGGAGCGGCTGAAAACAAAGCAGGAACCTTCCTCACTCACGCTAACCTTTGTCCACACGCATCTAATGGGTTTATTCAGGCTTTCTTTCATTTGTCTTCCTGAGAGCGGAGGGAGAAACACAGCTTTCTCTTCATCTCTTCCTAATGTGGACGCTATTATTTTTAGAGCTTTTTATTTCAAACAGGATAAAAGCCCTCGCATGGCTCTTATAGAGCTGATAAACCCGATATGACAAAATGCATCGTGTTAGGAGCTAAAGAGGAACTGGAAGAGGGCCAGGGTTCGGCCTCTTCATAGAAAACATCAGAGTGTGTGTGTGTTTCTTCTGCACGTGTGCGTACTTGTTCCCCATTTTCTGCCTCCAGAGTCAAACCTCTTTCCATTCCTCGTCTCCATACACTGTAGAAAGGGAATCTCTAGTCAGATGAAGTGGTGTAATTTTTTTAATCAATCCAACTCAAATTTTTTAGGTTAAGGTACAAGGTACAACTAATAAAAAGAAGTAGTTGGACCAACTTACATGAATTGCTTCAGTTGGTCACACCTAAATAAATTAAGTTCTTTGAAATGAAATTAACAAGTTCATTTAACACAACTTAATAAGTCAAATGAATTAAATATTTTAACTCTTCTCAAATCAACATTTTGCATCAGTCCAACTTAAAGTTTTCAGTTGTTTCAACTCAGTAATCTGCAAAACCCAAAAGGAAAAACCGTGGATGAGGAGGGAACGCTGTGGATATGAGACCCTGCTGCACATTAAGATTCACGCAGGGACCGTGTGTCTGTGCTCCATGGCATGGACCAGCTGTCTGTACTCCATGGCACAGTCTGCTTGTCCTGGCTGCCTGGTTGCCTGTGCGTCATGGCAGCGAGGAATCCAATCAAAATACTCTCTCAGTAATGGTAATTTAAATATAACTCAGGACAAAACTCAGTTTTTCATTTCTGATCATAATCTTAGCCCATCAACACATCCTATTTATAAACATATAAAACATTAAACACGCTACAGGTACACGGTCCATGCCACAGGGCACAGACAGCAGGTCCATGCCATGTGGAGCGCAGAAAGCTTGTGCTCTTGGCAGGTTGACGTCTTAATGTACAGCAGGGTCTAATATCCACTGCATTCCCTCCTCACTCACTCACGGTTTGAAATGAGTCAGTTCAATAAACTAGGTAAACTTTACAAGTAGATATAAATTAAACTCAACTAAAGACTAGTAGTCATATTTACTAACCTTTTTAGTGCAATTATTTTCCTAGATTCTTTTTAGTAAGCTCAACTTGTCACATTTTAACAGTGCAATGAAGAATAAAAACCCCTCTTCAGATTTTACTTTGAGGTTTTGCAAATTATTGAGTTGAAACAACTGAAAACCTTAAGTTGGACTGATGCAAAATGTTGATTTGAGAAGAATCAAATTCTTAAGTTCATTTGACTTAATCAGTTGTGTTGATTGAACTTATTATCTTCATTTTAAATAACTGAGTTTATTTAGGTGTGACCAATAATTTAAGTTGGTCCAACTGTTTTCTTTTTTCAGTGTATATGACCAAAGTCTTCCTGACACACCCATAAAAAACTCACCCCTAACCCACCGT
Source organism: Halichoeres trimaculatus (assembly GCF_033239565.1). NCBI lineage: Eukaryota > Metazoa > Chordata > Actinopteri > Labriformes > Labridae > Halichoeres > Halichoeres trimaculatus. The sequence goes on along the minus strand of NW_027437201.1, from coordinate 24,650,810 downwards.
CATACTCCAACGCTTCACTTTTTACTGCAATGCACTTAAAGTTTACACCATCGCCAAAGAAATCTGGAGTGCTCCTTCCCTCCATCGCCCCGCTTCCTCTCCAAACCTCATCTTTCCAACCTTAAATCCGCTTCACAAACTCTCTGCCAACTTTACTTTATGCCTCAGCGTTAAGCAGAAGGACAAACAGCGAGGGAGCCCAGCGGAGTCCAAATAAACCAAACCTGACTCGGTTTGTTTAAAGATCACCCCCCCTCCCGACTCCTGGCCCCGTCCCGCTCCACTTTTAGCTCCTGGTGTATATTTTTGGGGAGCAAATCTGCAGAGAACATCTCGTGTCAGCAGGTTTTTTTTTTCTGTCTCCCCCCTCTCTCCGTCTGCTTTATCGACCTGCAGACTCATAAAACACAGAGAGGAGGAGGAAGAGGAGGAAGAGGAGGGAGAGGAGGGAGAGGGCTTCATCAGCTGAGGGCTGAGGCCTGGTGCAGGAGTGGGACACACGAGTGGGAGGATGAGGATGTTTAAGACGGGCTAATTTGGGTAATTATATCACTCTGCAGCGCGTGTCACTGAGCGCCGTGCACACACGGGAACATCCTGTCTCTTCTCATCCGGACTTTACGTCCTCTGCTTCAGTCGCTGCAGAGAGACGAGGCTGCAGGGATGTGATCCAATCAATCAATCAATCAATCACAGACTGATCTATGGTGCGGCGTCATGGCTGACACGCCGTCCCGTGTTTGTGGTGGCGTGCGTGCACACAGGTGATCCGAGGCTGCAGCTCTGGTTTCCACAGACGCAGATCCAGGGCTGCAGGACGCCACCTCAGACCTGTGTCAGGATAGATGATCACATTTTGGAGGTTTCGGGAGCGCGAGCCGAGCTGTGGGCCCCGGCACGCACAGGAGAGCCAGAATCCGACCAATCACAGGCCTGGATGAGCCGAAGAGACAGTCCTGGCTCGCAGTGGTAAACCTGAGCGAGTCATTAGATGGATGTCCACAACGATCTATCAAAACCTGCCTCAGCAGCGGGTTTCCAACGCACACACACACACACACACACACACACACACTCTGTGCACTTGAGCTGAACACACACTGCCAGGAGTGGGTAAAGTGGAGCTGGAAGGGAGGAGGGACGGGGACAGAGAGACGCCACTGGTGCATGAGCTGGATGGACAGTCAGGGATTTTAAAGAGTGGATAAAAAATACGTTTGATCTCACAATTTAACAGATTTTTTTTCACCATAACTATTTTTTCCTCAGAGTTGTGATTTTCCCTCTGTAGTCATGACTCATATCAGAAACATGACTCTGCAGGAGCGTCTCTTCCTCCACCGTGGTGGATCAGACGCTCCTCTCTTACTGGCTGTAATGGTCGGCCGTAAAAACCAGGTGAAAATAAAAGGTGACCTAACGGAGCCGGCAGACGAGAGACAGAGACAGGAATTGATTACAGGAGAGGTTGCAGCCTTTCCACTCTTCACTCATAAACATTAGCCCCACACACACTCACACACACTCACACACACACATGAACATGCACACTAATGCACGCACAGGTCGGGCCCTCGATGGTTTCCCATCATAAGGCCATAAAGCCTAAGTGGGTGATAAATATCGGCTGAGTGATGCTTAACCCACGCCGCCTCGCTGTGTAGCCTGTTGCCATGGTGATGGACCAGGTCGTACTGGAATTAAGAGGAGGAGGAGGAGGAGGAGATGTCTCTGCTGGGATCTCTCTGTCGCTGTGATCCTGGTCCAGGTTGCTCCAGTTAGATCCTGGTCTCTGTTTGTACCTGCTGACTTTACACCTGTCGACATTAAAGCCTCACACACACACACACACATCAGTGTTTTACCGTCACTAATTAACAGCTCACAGCTCCACATTTGGAAACGACTGGCTGTTAGTTTGTTTTCTTCCAACTGCTGAGTGAAAATGAAAATCCTCTCCTGCCTGATCTTTCTCTCTTTGTTCTCTTTTATTCCTCCTCTCTCTTTAATTCCTCGTGCAGTAATTAAACGCTCGCCTCTTCCTCTCTACTTCACTTTCTGAAGAAACTTCAGCTTCAGGAGCTTTGAGCTCTTCAGACGCCCTCACACTGGGAGATACAGGATCAGGGCTGCAGGATGTGACCTCAATACTGCCGAGTCTTTCCTCTGTTGTATTTAGGAAAGAAAGGATTCTGTAACCCAGTTAGAGGTCTTTGTAAGACCTTTGGTTTGCTAGTTAGCAAGACGAGACCACGGAGCAGAGCCAAGTTAAAGCAAAGTGAGCATCATTTCCTGATATTGTCTCTGACTCCAGCTTGGATTCATGAAGCAAACTGATCCAGTGATAACCAAGGACTGAACAGCCACCGAGTCCTGCAGCTCCTGGTTGTGACTGAGATGAGCTGTTAGCATCTCTGTTAGCATGTGCACTGTGAGTTTCCTTAGTTTTTAAGTGCCTGATGTAAACTTTTACAGGATTAACCCTGCTAAGTCACCTCCTCTGGGCCTTTATTCATGTGGGTCAGTGTCTGCGTCTGCCTCAACCCCCTCCTCTGCCTGGATGTTGATGTTCTGGTTATTTTGGGAGAAAAGATGTGGTTGCATCAGCTTTTCCCAAAACAAGGGAGAAGTTTGACTTTCACTCACTTTCAGGAACTTGGAGAGCAGCATGAGACAGCTTTATGCTAACCAGGTATGTGTCAAATACCTGTGGTTTGCTTGTACTAACGTGCTAAGTCAGGTGCACGGCTTTCGAGTCTCTCCCATGTAGAAACGTGATGCTACAGGTGTTTTCTGGGATAGTGAGTTTGTTCATGTAGTCACGGTCGGAGGCTGAGGGTGTGGGCTGCTGCTGGCCCTGAGCCAAAGGGGAGGAGCCAAAGGGGAGGAGCCCAGTTTGGATCGGTGGATTTATTCCCTCAGTAAAGTTTTTCCTGACATGATGATGTCTTTTGGAAGTGGTGGTCCTGTTTCTGAGTTTCTGAGACGGTCTTTTATTGTAGCAACCTTTCATGTATAATGATACATTTCCAACTCATCGTCCAGTTACGATCACTTCCTGTTCCAATTAACAGGACAATAGAGCCCAAAGTGTCAAGTTTAAGGTTTCAGCTGGAGTTCATAAACCACTCTGTGACTTTAGAGAGTCTTTGGATCAAGTCCAGTCCACTTTAGGAGCTATAGATCTGCCACCCAGCCTGTGTGATCCAAACGACGGTGTTTCTGGTTGATCAGTGAGATATTCAGTGACAGAAACACAGAGGGAGCCCCTGGGTGGGGGTGAACTTGTGTTGTGGCTCTGGTTGGGACCGGAGTATAACAGATGCGTCGTGCCCGTGGAGCAGCAGAGCTGGAGAGATCAATGGAGAATCAATCCCTCCTCTTAAAAGGTCAACAATAATTGCAAAAACTGTGGAGGCATGAAGGCTTAATGAATGCTAAGAGAGCTTCATAACACATCACAGCTATTATACATCAAACCACTGCAGGTCGAGAGCGCGCTTATCTGCCACTCGCTCCTACACGCTTGGCACTCTGTCTTTGAGCAGAGGAGATAATGGTGGTTTAACATTTACAAATGCCTTTTCTGCTCTGATCCTAATTCTTCTTTAAGGCTTTTATAAATCATAAACCGGCTCCTCTGTATGTACACGCTGCGTTACGCTGAGGCTGTTAAACGGTGGGCCTGAGGGGCAGCGGCAGAGGGGCTGATAAAAGCTGAGTCGTCTGCGTAGAAGTTTATCCAGCTCAGTTTTGGCTTGTTGCTTGGAGCATGGAGGGTTAGATACAGTTACTAACACTTCAGACTCATGTGACCTCTGTTTGACACAGGAAAATGTGACTGGATTAAAGGTTTAAAGAGTCTGAACCATCTTTACGTTTTCTAACGTTTCAGTGAGGAACGCTGAAGTTTTAAAGTCCCAGCTCGTTTCCTCATCAGCAGGCTGTTTGTGTGTCAGCGCTCGGCCATATTAGTCGAATTAACATCGCCACGAGCAGACACGGCCATAACTCTGCACTGTCACCATGGCAACACACAACCACATGCACTAGGAAAGTGTGTGTGTGTGTGCAGGAATGACACACACAGAAACAAACACTTAAAGCAACAAATCACACCCATGCAGAGAAAAGCATGAACGCTGATAATGAAGCTGTACAGACGTCAGTCATTTGTTCGTTTCACACACACACGACCTCCATGCTGAGTGTGTGTGTGTGTGTGTGTAAGTACATTACAGCGTGTAAGTGCATTAGAAGTTTCCCTCTGGTGTGAGCCTCCATTCAGAGCTCTGTGAGCAGCCGGTTTCTGAGCCGAGGAGGGGAAGAAGCGTCTGAAACAGGAAGTCAGACACAGAAACGAGATGTTGCAGTTGCAGGTCCACGGCCGAGGCGTCAAACCTTAAGTTAGACCTAAAACCCTCACTGTGTGTTTACACTAAAAGAGGCAAAAGAGGCAAAAGCAGTGAGCATGCCCAAGAAAGCGGACAGCGGCCAAGGCGGCTAAATATTTCAGCTGCTTTGGCAGCTCGTCACGTGACTGACGTCAGAGTAAAATTGCGCTTGTCATTTAGAGGAGCTGCACAGCGACTTCTTCACAGCGGCGTGTGTGTGTGTTTTATGATCCTAAAAAAAAATACCCAGGAGCTGGACTCAATGTTAACCTTTCAGTCAATTAATCAAACCCCTGTGCAGCCTGTGCGTATCCCCTGTTCCAAAATAAATCACAACCAAAATAAAACAATAATCTCAAAGTTCATAAACCAAAATCATGAAAAACTTCCCAACAAACGAAAAAGTACAAGCTGTCCTTCTTCATACTGTTTTAAACGCTCCTTTAATCCGTTTTTTTCTGGTCCTCTTGAGTCCGTAACACAAAACGATGTTACTCCACAAGAAAGGAAAGATAAATCCTCAAGGAAGAAAAAAGGTCGCCCAAAACAGGAAGTGAAAAGATCCTGAAGAAAGTTCAGATCCTGGAGCACAGTCTGCTACGAAGCCATCCACGGAAGGATCCAGAAGGATCCAGCAGAGACAGTTTGGTAATAAAGTATCCTGCCCCCCCGGCGTAAACCTCAGATCGTTGCTGAACAAAGTTAGTCTGGAGTCCTGGTGTCATCTCATTCAGATGAAGCAGGAAATGCTAGCATGCTAGGCTAGGCTACGTCGTTGCCACAGACTACACTTCACTTTGCTATTTTCTGCTGTTCCTGCACATTTTTTAACTCTCCAGAACAATCTACCTCCTCCACGACACAGTTTTTGTTGTTGTTGGTGTCTGTAGCTAAAAAGGTGATATTAAAAAGAACAGGATGAGCCTGAACACAGTTTATGAGCTTTTCTGTTTCCAAGACGGAACGAGGAACCAAAGTTACGTGTGTTGTTCTTTAGGGCCTGCTCTGTTGAAGGACATCTCTAATCTGATTGGTTGCCACCGTTTGCCGTTGAACTGCGTCATAGCTAATTACCATAAAGTTGACCGAGGCTCAACTTCTCATCTGGTGACACTTTTAACGCTTTAGCCGCTCAGGACGCCAGGCTCTCATCGAAAATGAATTCACTCCCGGCGTGCTTGCTGCTTTTGCCTCTTTAAGTTTGGACGCACAAACAACAGGAATCATCGATGTTATTACAATAATTTTTTACAGTTTTTTTTGCTGTTTAATTCAGAAATTCAGAATTCAGAAAACACTGAAGAGAACAGTATTTGATGAAGCACTTTGGAAACAGAAGTTGTGAAGAAGGTAAACCCAGCAGCAGACTGTAGGAATCAGAGACGGTGTGGGACCAGGACCGTAACTAACCCTTCAGACCCACTCCAGTTTTTAGTACACCATTACTTGAAGCTCCTTAACTAGAGGATTAAAGTGACTCCATCGCTGCATAAAAACCAAATCGAATCCTGCAAATAATCAATAAAAAGACCAGCCACACACTTTCTCCCCGCCGCAAACCACTTCCTGATTCCAGGGCTGTCGCTCTTACTTTGAGGCTCGACGCTCGCCGTAGTCCCCCGCTCCGATCTGCTAATGAATCTCTCAAGGGTAGAAGTGAGGGCATTGTTTCTGTGTGTGTGTGTGTGTGTGTGTGTATGTGTGTGTGTGTGTGTGTGTGTGTGTGTGTGTGTGTGTGAGAGAGAGAGGTCTGCAACCATTTTTCTGCTGGTGTCAGCAAACCCAGTCAATGCTAATGGAAGACAACAGCACGCTTAAGTGTGATTGGATAAGGGGAGAGGCAGGAGAGGGGGTGTGTGCTTCACTGTGTGTGTGTGTGTGTGTGTGTGTGTGTGTGTGTGTAAGATACACTCAAGGCCTGGTTAGTGCTGACCCTTTATCTCTTTCTCATACACACACACACACACACACACACACGGTGCTCCTCCTGAATCCGTGATGATGAGGAGGCTGAAGCAGAGGAGCAGAATCACACTCCTCCTCCCTCGTTAATAAAAACCGTGTTTGGCTGTTGAACATGTCGAGGCCGGCAGAGACACGAGGGCTGCTGCGCTCAGGAGAAAACCAGCCGGCTGATGCAACCCTCACCACTGGAGGACGGAGAGAGGAGCTCAGTGTTGAAAGGAGGAGCTGCTGCTCCCAGAGGAGCTCCTGTGAAACTCTCAGTGTGAGGGAGATGTCAGCGTGATGCAACAGAAACGTGGAGTCAGGCAACACGGCCTCACATCTCCAGATCTGGCTCCAGGCTCTGCGTCCATCAGCTGATGGACGTGAGGAGAGAAACGTCAGAGGAGGACATGAAACGTTTCTGATGATGAAGATAAACTCGGTGTTTAATGATTGTACGGTTCCTGAGGGTGATCACTGGGATGAAAGCAGCTGGTCCAGTCTGGTTTAAAAACCCTTTGAATCCACCCTGAACTGTCTCTGAACTGGACGGAGACTCGGACGGGGATCTCCTTCTCTCCTCTTCTCCTCAGAGAGAGCTTGATGGTCTCCACTGCTCCCAGCTTTGGAAATGTTTAATGTCTTTATATTTGTTGCAAAATGTTCCAGTTAAATAATCAGTTGTTTTGATATGATTTGGTGACATTTTAACAATACTGAACAGTTCAGTAAAGAAACTCTTTATGAGATTTCACTCAGCAGATCCTGAGTGTGTACCGTGCTCGTCTCCTTCAGAAACAGCTGTTTCTCTTGCTCAAACAATAAAAACACCAACATCAGTCCACACGTTATTGTGGCTGGTTGAAACACTTTCATCATCATTTTAATATCAGTCATCTATGGTTTCCTAGTCAGGAACTTTTACAGGTATTCAATTTTCTGTAGCACCAAGTACTGATTCACGCACCAATCAAACTGCACCATGTTTCTGTATTTGAACGCATCCTTGTGACTGTGAGAGCCCAAAAGAGTAGGAGATTTTCCTACTGGACATAAACACAGCATTGTGAGGTTATATATTGAGGAATAAATATTCTTATAATTGAAAAACTGAAGATTTATTTTTAAACAAATTCATATTTATTACCACATAAACACACAAAAGTACAGAAAATTGGTACCGTTGAGATTTAAAATCTTACTTTAAGACATGCTAATTAAAATATCTTGTTTTAATGTTTTTTTAACAGTCCAAAACATGCTCACCAGGTTAATTGAACACTCAATTGTCCCTAGGTGTGAGTGTGTGTGAATGGTTGTCTGTCTCTGTGTCAGCCCTGTGATTGGCTGGCGACCAGTCCAGGGTGTACCCCACCTCTCGCCCAATGACAGCTGGGATAGGCTCCAGCCATCCGCGACGCTGATTCTCTCGCTCATATTCAGTATATTTCACTTAAAATTCTCCTTCAGGAAGTTTGTTTTCAAGCATTTTAATCTAAAAATGAGTTTTTTCTTCTTGTTTATAGATCTGAGAATACTTATCAGGGCCATCTTGTTTTTAGATTTATCAGTCTTATTTCAAGATTTCTAGTCAAGTGAAATTATCTTTCTGCATGGACAGATAATTTCACTTGCTTTAAGACATTATTGCATTAATTTAGTATTTTTTATCTTATATTTAGACTCCCTTTTTTTGCAGTGCAAGCGGTAACCTCCAGTCTAAGAATATGAGACAATGCTGAAGAGCTAAAATCTGCTGTTTCTCCAGTGTTTGCTTGAAGTCACATACACGGCAAGCTAAAAAAAGCTGTTTTCAAAGCAGAAATTAACCTATTTACAGCCTGGTTCAAAAAAACGTCTCCTGTCTGAGTCGCTAATTTCACTATTGGCACTTTTTTTTTTTTTAACTCAGCCGTTTGGAGGATATTAAAATCATGAGCCCACCCAATCAGAGGCACAGCTCAGGGTCACGTGACCGGCAGGCGCCCTGTAGCTGTAGGTGAAGCCCTTGCCACTACCAATATGGCCGCTATAGCCGATCTGCTTCAATTTCCGTTTCAGAAACAGACTTTGTTTCAAACATGAAGGTACAGTGTTTACAGTCAACCATCATCTACAGACACTTTTAATAACAAGGGAGAAAAACTCTATGAAACAGTCCATTTTCTGTTATCTTTTTTTCAAGGTAATTACACAGAGAAAAATAACTTTGTTCAAATTAAAAGACTCCACTTTGAGTTTTTGGTCATGACCTCATTAGAGACGTGTTTTCTGGATGTTTATTAATTTTTTCAGTTGAAGAAATACTGTCACATGTTGTCCCTTGGTTTCAGTTCCTGCCTCCAGAGACCTACAGGAAGCTGCAGGAAAGTGATTTGATTTCTTTGGGTTTTGATGATACTTACATTTTTCAACCTTTGACCTGTTGGCCACATTAGGGACACTGCCCGCGTCACTTTTTGGTGATATCACAACATTAAACCCATTTCAGTGAAACAAACAGTTCATCTATCTCCAATAGCACTGATGACTAACTGTGAACTCATATCACAGACTTCCTGTTCAGAGACCAAGTTTAGTTATTATACGACTATAGGAAGTGTGGTGTAATTTTCACTTTGCTTTTCCTGAGTTCGTTCTGTAAATTGCCTCTGTATGAGTCACGATAACACCAGCATTAGCCTGAAAGTTATCTGTACACAGAGTCAGTGTTCTTCCTCGTCTGGGTTGGATCTAATTCACACATTCCTGCCTCTTGAACACTGTTTCTCACTCTTGAGTTTCCAAGGTAACCTGAAACCCATCGGCTCATAGACAGACACAGCAATCCCAATCTCAAGAATGATAGTCAGGATTCCTGAAATTTCCACAACAGCAAGGAGAAATGAAAAATGCACACTGGAATAAATCTTGAGGGGGATAAAGCCGTGAAGTGATGAAGATGATGCTCTGTTCAGACCTCTCTGCGTTGACTCGTCTTGTAGCTGCAGCTCTCATTCTCTGAGCGGCGAGCGGCGAGGACGCCCATCTGCTGCGCCATCATGCTCTGACCTGGCTGCATATGCTCTGTGGGCTTTAAGTCCTGCTGAAAAACACACACACACACTCTCACACACACACACACTGTGTTGTTGTTAACACCTTTAGAATAAAGTGTGTTTCCAGTTTCTTTAAGAGTAAAGTGTTAGCTTTAATAAGAGGAGGACGTCGCCTTCTATCGTAGCAGATTACTGTGATACGATAAGAAGACTCTGTGTTTTACATCTGCGAGTTCAAACTAAAACTCTCCCTATAAACACAGCTTGTCTCAGTGTTTCCTCATAAGTTTCTCATGAAGCTTTTGGCAGGAAACATACATTTAATATTGAATTGAGAGTGAAATATTGATGAGCCTGGAGGCTGTGGGTCTGCTGCCGCTGCAGAGAGAAACTGTCGCTCCCTGTTCCCCTCACTGTTGGTCGCTCTGCCTCGCTGAGACGGCCTCAAACCTTCGTGTTGAAACATGCAATATCAGCGCCATGATTTGTGTTTACAGCTGCGAAGAGGGCGAGCGCTCGGGCATGCTCAGATTGACCCTGATGCCCAGGGGTGACGATGCTGGCAACCGCTCGTGATCCTCCAACACCTCAATTAACCTCCATGAATGAAAGTGGCTGATGTATCTACTTAGGATGAAGGCCGCGGCGCGAGGTTGTAAAAGCTGAATATGCTGCTGTTATTAACAAGAGGGAGAGGATGGATGGAGGGCGGGATGGCGCTGAGACCCATCTTATCCCAGAGTGTGTAGATCACATGTTCTCTCAGTGACAGCGATGTCTGCAGAGAGACGTGCACACAGGTGACGGGGACGTTGTGTTTCATATCTGCTCAGAAATGTCATTTTTCAGAGAGCTTTGGAAATGATTAAAAAGTCTCCTTCATGCAGCTGTGAGGCGTAGAGGACACGCTCTGTAGAAACGCAATCATATTGTCAGATGAGTTACCTATTATCCTCCAAAGTAGCTGAAATTCTCCCATTTTTATGTCTGTCACTTTTAAAAGCGGTCTCCAGTATTTTAAAGGACAGGGATCCTCATCTCCTGACACCAAGGACGGCCTTTAATACGCTTTAATGGCTTCACACAGACGTCTGACAGAGGCTCACACGGAAATGTGGATTTACATCTCAATAGTCGACCGTACCGTGTGTCAGGGCTGGGAGCTGTCGCCCTTTAAAGTGTCACAACCTGCATCAGGAGGTGAAATCCAGTCAGCGAGGAGACTCAGACTCAGACTCAGAGTGCAGATTCATGTCTGTAAGAGACACAATCAGCGTCTCTGTGCTCTGCTGGTGTTTGCGTGTTTTTAAGTGATTTATTATGCATCCATTCAGGGGAAAAGTGTCTCCTTTTCATGCAAATAAAATCTGCTACAAAACCCCGTCTAGTTCACAAACACAGGAGAGCAGCTCTGCACAGGAAGAGGAAACTCTCAGTCTGACAGAGGTTTAGAAATATCTGCACGTCTGAGCAGAGACAGAGCCACGTTTCTGAATTATACAACCTGGAAAAGCAAAAACATTGGCATATCTTTGCTACAGACAAAGACAATAAAGTCCAAATTATCAGAGGAAAGTTCCCAACTTTAAGACAGAAGAAGTTTTGTTTTGTGATGTTTTGCTCATGGATTTTTTTTCAAGCAAAAGTCAGAAGAAGCCATCTGAAATAGGCGTGTTAACAGAGAGTCAGCTCCCTACAAAAGGTGATTAGGGCCAATAAAAAAAAAAAAAAAAATCTCATTTTTTTTTATTACTATTTCACCAGAGAAAACAAAATCTGATTTCTGAGAAAAAATAGTGAAAAAAAGTAGAAATAAAAAAGCTATTTTTTTCTTTCACTATTTCACCTGAGAAAAAAAAAAACAGAATTCTGAGAAAAAAATAGTAAAAAAAATAAAATAATGATAATAATAATAAAAATAAAATACTCCATTTTTTTAAATTAATATTTCACCTAAAAAATATGAGTCCTGAGAAAAAATAGTAATTTAAAAATACTCTTAATTTTTTTTATTATTTTTTCACCTAAGAAAAAAAAACAGAATTCTGATCAAAAAATAGTAAAAAAAAACAAAAAAACCCCAAAAAAACCAGTAACAAAAAAGTACTTTTTTTTTTTTTTTTTTTTTTTACTATTTCACCTAAGAAAAAAAATCAGAATTCTGAGAAAAATAGAAAAAAAAATATTAATAAAAAAACTCTAATTTTTTTTTATTACTATATCACCTAAGAAAAAATCAGAATTTTGAGAAAAAAATAAATAAATAAAAAAGTGTAGGTATGCTGATTGGCTCTACCCATAACCAATCAGATGGCGCTGTGGGCGGGACAATGCTGGAGACAGTTAGGCACGACTGCATCAGGGCCAGAATAACCCAGCCATAAATTGTTTCTTATCGAAGGGCAGATTAAAAAAAGAAAAATTCCAATAGTCCATTCTCATTTCTGAGGCACGAACAGCCCAAAGGTTTCAGTTTTGGGTTTACCAAAGATACCATTGCACGGCACCACAGACCTGCTTCTTTAGCCCTGAGTCCTTCACCAACACTTTTAGTGTTTGGCAGATGACTCATCTGACTCCTCTGTGTTGTTAAATTCAAATTAGATGGATGAAGATATCTTTAATTTATTTTTAATGTGTAATAACTCCATTAAGTGATGCCCATGATGGAAACTTGAATAGTCACAAATCCAATTAACGATAACTACCTCTCAGTCCTCATGAGTCAAAACCCGAATGTTGTTTTAAAATTTTATTTCCCTAAGTAATCTCCTGGAGTCAGCGCGGCTGATTAAATGTTCAAAGGTTGTATTAAACCCTCCCTCAAAAGAGGGACATGACAAATAATGTGGATGTGATTAAGTAAATGGGTTCCCACTCTTCTCAGAAAGCAGTTATCACCTCTGGATGCAGTTTTCAATAACTCTGAATCAGTCTAGACAAGTTTTTTTCACAGTCCTGGTCCCTGAAAAGCCGGGTTGTGAGCTGGGCTTTGGAGAGACTTCAGGGTCTGTCTCTGCTCAAACATAATGGATCCTAAGTGGAGTCCAGGTCCAGGTCCTGCCAGATCTGAGGGTGTTAACTCGTGCAAGTTTGTGAGAAATGTCTGGTCTCGACTGAGCGTGCTCCACAGAATCTGAGTCAAACTTTTTAAACCCGTGTGGAGAGTGAGCGCACGAGCTGAAAATATCATGCACCTCCTGCGTAAGATTTACCTCTCAGCATCAGAGCCTGGTTTGGAGCTGTTGATGCGTGTGCACATTTAAAGCCTCTCCTTTTAGTTTTCCTCTGTTGATAAATTCAGAGTGCTTTCCCTGAGACCGCCGCCAGAAACACACTACAAAGCCCCCCTCCCCGAATCACCCCCGCAGTCTCACCGCCGAGCAGATAACGCAGCTAATGGCTCCTCCAAAAATCCTCATACGACTTAATGGAAGTTCACTCTTTTGAAACTGAAAATGAAATAAGACTTTTTTCTTTTTCTGCTTTCTGGCTGCAGGAAACAGACACACAGCTCTCTGCAAGTTTAATCTAAAGGTCACTCTCTGAAATAGAGAATGAAGTAATTTTATTTTTCTTCCTTTTTGACCTTCTTCATGAGGTCTATTGATGCAGATAACTTCCAGAGAGGGTTTTATAATGAGCAATTAGCAGTTTTACACCTGCACGGCTCACAGCTCCTGTCTTTGGTTGGGGAGATAGTGCGGCGCTCGCGCAGAGAGCCCAGATCCTGAGATTGGAAGAGAGGACGAAGTGAAGCGTGAATATTAGACCTCCAGCAGAAAAGAAGGTTTGCATAATGTTTTTATCTTACCTTCATTTACAGACGTCATGCTGAAGCAGCTCAGGTTTCTCTCGTCGAAGCTGTTTGAATATGTTCAGAGTTATATTTATACGTCAGCTCTGAGCCAGCAGAGCAAAGAAAAACTCACACACTGGAGATTTTAGCTCTTAAGAATTTTGATCTTTGACTTTTCCTCTGGGTTTGTAACAAACACGTTGGCAGTTTGTGTTACGCTCTGTCCAGACCATTCATGAGAGGACACAAAGGTCACTCAGCTGTTGGCGCTGAAGGAAAGAGGCCAAGACATCACCAGACTTGTAGGATTCTCTTATGCTTTAAGTGTTTGCAAAATCCATCTCAACCCCATGTGTCATGACGAGTGACGGGTACTGTGTTGCATCCGTCTTACTTTTCATTCACGTTGTGATGCTAAAGTTGAGCTAACCTAGCTTAACTTCCTCCTGCTTTGTAAAACTGAAAACACAAAGAAATGAACATGACTCTATAACAATAGATTAAACATGTCATAGGCCTACATCTCATAATAGACCAATAACCATGGAGAAAACATAGCGCTAGCTTGATGCTAAAGTAGATAGGATTATGCATTGATATGCTAGCAGTTAGCATCCATTGGTTTTAAAACAGAGTTTTAACTTCCATCACAGAAACATAACACAGTTACCGTCAAAATGCTAACAGCTAAAGGTTTTCGAACAGGAACAGACTGACGTCAGCAGAACTACGGCAAGCTCAAGGCTCCAAACAACTCAAAGAAATGTTGTGAGTTGTTTGGTTTAATGTGTTTTTTTATTTCTTTATTTTTTGTTTATTTTATTTATTTATTTTTTATTAGATTTTTTTATATTGTATTTTTTATTTCTTTATTTTTATTTTATTTTTATTTTTATTTGACTCTTTTATTTGACTTTTTATTTGACTTTTTTATTTTTATTTTTTTATTTGACTTTTTAATTTTATTTTTATTTGACTTTTTAATTTTTATTTGACTTTTTAATTTTTATTTGACTTTTTAATTTTTATTTTATTTTTTATATTTTTTATTTTTTTATATTTCTATTTTTATTTATTTATTTTTTTTAATTTTTTTTATTTTTTATTTTTTATACTGAAAGGCAGAGGGTTTTTAAATAGTTAAATGATCTTCACGTAATTCATATTTTTGTTGTTTGTTAGGGTAAAGAGACAAAAAAAAACCTAACAAAAAACCCCTCCAGATTTTTTAAAACTAATCAGCTGAATAAATCGGTTATCGGAGTGTTTGTCTGTCAAATATTAGAGTCTGCCTCAAAAAGTCCAGGCCCTAACAAGTAGCTCCTGTTATTAGAAATATAAATATAAATAAATTAGAGATATATCTTTATAACCGTCTGTCGGCGGGCTGAAAGCCGCCCGGCTCCTCCTCTCCACTGTCTCGGTTCTTTGAAAGAGCCTCTCAGACGTTACCTGCAGGCTGCCCCAGCCTCTGATCCTCACACAGACCGGGTCCTGTTCCTTGTCACATCCAGCCCCAGCGGGACGTTTGAAGGACAGCCAGCTGAGTCAGGACAAAAGTGGGGTCAGACCCGGGGCACCTGAGCAGGATGAATGCCGTGTGTGTAATGAAGCAGGAGGATGGCTACTTAGCTTTCATAAATATGCTACTGGAGACAAAACGCAGATGTTGTCACAGCGGCACCGGACAGAGGAACTTTGATGCCGTCTGAATCCTGATGAGCTGCTTTTACTCGCTGCAAACAACCTGTTCCTCCCCTGAAACCTGAGGAGCTGTTTCCACCGCCGCGCCTGAAATATCCCTCATCACCGGTTCATGCTACACCTTATCATGTGGAAATAACTCTTCCTCCTCCCTGTGGAGGTAATAATGTGGTTGAGCTCTCTGATTGAAAACACCTGTGGTAGCGTTTGAGTGCCGAGGATCCCTCAGGGCCGTCGATACCTGCGTCCTCCCGCTGCTGTGGAGATGGAAGGGAAATAAACGCCACGGCGGCTGGATGATTACAAATGATGCCGCTGAGCGTCCAAACTCTGCGTTTGATTCCTCAGAGAGAGCTTTAAATCCCTCCGTCCTTTACGGATAGATTAACCTGTGGATCATCTCTCCACATCTCCTAAACAGAACGAAGATATCCGTCGTTTACGCACAAACATCATCACAAACCAACCAGGACCCCTTCCTGGACTTCCTGTCCCAACATCCAAGATCGTCTTTGAGGTGAAGTCACTTCCTCTGAAGTCCAGTTTTCAGTGACATCAGCGAGAGTCTTCAACTCACGCCAAAGGAGGCGAGCTGCTCTCATCATCACGCTCTCTGTGACACATTTGACACAAACAAAGAACAGGAAGTGATGCGTACCGCAGAAATATTTCCCAGCATCCTCTCTGCTGAGACCAGACAGTCGAGGTGTTTTAAAGCAGAGAAACAGAGTTAGTGTGTGTCTTACGTGCAGCATTTCCATACACACTCACACACACTCACACACACACACACACACACACACACACACACACACACACACCCTTTCTCTCCTTGTCCGTCCTCCTGAGACGATTTACGAGCGGCAGCAGCGACGTCTCAGGCCAACGGATCATGAAGGCTAACTCTCTGTCAGGACACAGCTGCCCACACACACACACACACACACACACACACACACACACACACACATACACACACACACACACACACACACACACACACACACACTGCAGATGTATCCACGCACAATGACAGAAGATGCAGTAAATTTGACGCTGCTACAAATCCTCCTACACACTGACTAAAGTTTACTCCTGCATTGACTCACACACACACACACACACACAGACACACACACACACACACACACACACACACACACACACACACACACACACACACACACACACACACACACACACACACACAGCTACTTGTGGAGGAAGACGAGGAGGTTTTATTCGGCTCTGGAGGGCAGTTTGATAGAAGTCATTATCTGATTCCTGCTCTACCCTGATAGAACTGGATATTGTAGCATCCACCGTGTGTGTGTGAGTGTGTGTGTGTGTGTGTGAGTGAGTGTGTGTGTGTGTGAGTGTGTCTGGCTGTGCACAGTGTTGTCTGTCAGTCTGCTGTGTATCTATATGTGCAGATTCTTGCTGTGGGAAGTGAATGAACATGTTTATCATGGAGCTGATCCGTCCTGAGGTACGTTACAGACTCACCTGAGAGCGGCTGTAGAGGAAGTCAGTTTAATATCTTTATTTTTATTTTTTATTCTCTTTTTATGGAAGGAGTCTTAAAGGATGAGAAATTTTCTCAGCATCTGTTCTTCAGTTTCTGATTGATCAAAGTATTTTAAGTAAAGGGAAACTTGACAAAAAATCCAAATTGCAGCCTTGAAATCCTTCGTCGCACTGCAAAAAACTGAAATCTCATCAAGTGTTTTTGTCTTATTTTAAGTAAAAATGTCTTATTATAATCAATCTGAGCCTCATTCACCTGAACAGGCCAGAAAATGTCTTATTTCAAGTTATTTAAAGACAAAATGAGTCTGAATTGCTGTAACACATTGAAAGAAATCTGTCAGTGGAGGAAGAGAAAAGTTTCTTGTGCTGAGACCTTTTTCTTTTTTCAAGCTAATTTTTGAGTAGATGTTCACACTTTTTCTTCTTCTTTCCTCTTATTCTGAGGTTTTCACACCTGTCGGCATCCTTAATGTCGCAGTGAAACATAAAATCCTCATTCCTCCTGGTTTCTGTCACAGCTGAGCCTCAGTGTCAGAGGAGGAGTGTTGGAGAAAGTGGAGGTTGAAGGACGTATGGAAACTCCAGCATCACTACATCAATCAATCAATCAATCAATCAATCAATCAATCAATCAATCAATCAATCAATCAATCAATCAATCAATCAATCAATCAATCAATCAATCAATCAATCAATCAATCAATCAATCAATCAATCAATCAATCAATCAATCAATCAATCTTTTTTTTAGCAATTTTTATAGCACTTTTCATGCCTAACGGTGGCAACACAAAGTGCTTGACAAATCAAAACAAAATGAAACAAAGCAAAAAAAATCAGTGGAAACGCTGTCTGGAGACCTTCATGAGGAAACACTGAGATAAAGTAAAATGTTAAACTCACAGGAAGAAAATAAAACAACCAAGCTAAAAGAAACAAATAAGATTAAAAAAAAAAAGTATCACAAGATTAAAGCAGTAAAAAAGAAACGATGTAGAACTAAAACTTTAAGATACAAAAATGAAAAAGCTGAACGTAACAGTGCAGTAAATAAGAAGATAAATAGTTCAGTTAAGACACATAAAAAGAGATAAATATATATTGTACTTAAAGTTAGGACTTTAAAAAGATGAAGATCCAAACATAATTAGATAAATAGATAAATAAGTAAAAGTAAAAATAAAACTCAGTTAAAGGCCAGACTAAAAAGGTAAGTTTGAAGTTTGCTTTGAAAAACGTTTCAGCTCCGTGCAGCCCTCAGGTCTTCAGTCGTTGGCTGTAATATTTAACCTTGACCTGAAGACCTGATAAAAGCAAGTCGGATTAATATGAGGGTGCACGACCATTAAGACATTTAAAATCCAGTAAGAGAGCCTTAAATCAACCCTAAAAGATACTGGTAGCCAGTGCAGAGACTTTAACATCAGTGTGATGTGGGCTCTCTGTCTGGTCTCAGTCAGCGTTCAGACAGTGGAGTTTTGGAGCAGCTGAAGATGAGAAATTTTCTTTTTCCAAAGACCAGAAAGAAGAGCGTCACAATAATCAATTCTACATGTGATAAAAGCCTGAACTAGTGTCTCTGCATTGGCTCGAGAGAGAAACTGACGTACTTTAGCAAAGTTTTTTAAGTGATAAAATGCCGTTTTGACCAGATTTTTAATATGTGGCTCAAAACTGAGATCAGAGTCGAACGTTACTCCCAGATTCTTTACCTGCTGACGTGTTCAGAGCCTGAACTGTAAGCTTAGTGTTCAGTTTCTCTCTCTGAGTCCCAGCACCAATGACTAAAACCTGTGTTTTGTCCTGGTTGAGTTGTAAAAAGTTCTCTGCCATCCATGATTTAACATCTAAATTACAGTTACCGTATTTTCCACACCATAAGGCGCACCTAAAAGCCTTCGGTTTTCTCAAAAGCCGACAGTGCGCCTTATAATCCGATGTGCCTTATATATGGATCTATATTGATTAATCATGGCTACCATAGTTAGGGGGCGTCGTCGGAGTAACAGCAGTAAGCAGTAAGAACCTGTAAAGAGGCTAAGTGCTAAAGTTAGCTCACAGGCTGGCCTGGGCTTCTTCTCTTGTTTATTGTTAGAGCAATACAGCGCCCCCCAAAGGTCTGGCATGTGAACTGATCTCTGGAAACGGCTTTTGTGGACGGGAGAAACAGCTTCGTCTTTACGGCGCACTTTTTTTTGAAAACGGCACAGAAAATAGTTGGATAGGAAAATGTGCGGCTCCGTGTGGGTGTAGCCTGAGTTTGACTGACTTATTGACTGTTTTGTTGACATTCCCTTTAGCCCAGCTCCATCTAGTGGATGCATAACGCAACCCCAGCCACTACTGTAGCTTGTACTCTATGCGCCTCATAATGCGGTGTGCCCTATGTATGAAAACAGTTTTCAAAGCCATTCATTGAAGGTGCGCCCTATATTCTGAAGCGCCTTGTAGTGTGGAAAATACGGTAAAAAGGGGTATCGATTGGTCCTGAGTCATCAGGAGACACAGCAATATATGGTTGTGTGTCATCAGCATAGCTGTGAAAGTTGACGCCGTGCCTCCTGATGACATTTCCAAGGAGAAGCATATAGAGGTTAAAAAGTGCCGGACCTAAAATCGAACCCTGGGGGACACCTGAGGTTACTCCGTGTCTTTTTGATGAGCATTCCCCCATGCTAACATAAAAGTCTGACTTCATGACTTCATGGTCAATGCCCAATCAGCGGTCAGCGAGTGTTTCTGCATGGTTCACTCCATCTCTGTATCACAGTCAGAGCTGTATCTCCAAACGAGCAGAATCAAAGTGTGAAAGTTTGCTCCGTTAATGAATCCTGTTCCTCCGCTGAGAGCAGGATTTCACTCCAAAGCAGAGACAGCCTGTTTTTTTTTTTTTTTTACTCCTCCTTCACTAAAATCCCCACAGAAATGCTGAAAAGCTGGATTAGCAGGAGGATTTGGGATTAAGATGGTGTATAACCAATTAAACTGTCTTTGTTGACTTTCTTGGCTGCAGACGGAAACACGATTCGACAACAGAAACTGTTCCCATCTGACGGTGACGGGTCTGAAAAGTTGGAACGACAGTTCAGCTGGAGTTAGTCACAAACTGGATTCAAGTTTGGAGACAAAGACTTTATTTACGGCTCAGTCAACAGAGCGTGAAGATTGGAAAACAGTGACACTTTTATTTAACGTTAGCAACAGAATCTTATCATCAGCCGTGAATCGAGGAGCCACAATTATTGGAGTTCTTTTTCCTTGGTTGGTTTTCTCCATCTTTCTCCGTCCTCTCCCCGTCGCCCGTCACGCTCTCCCCGTCACTGTCACTGGACTGCGTCTGCAGAGTAACGCAGAGGTTTTCGGGGACACGCTCAAAGCGAGGCGAGCTGAGGGTGAAGATGCTGTGAAATGATGTAAATCCTCCCTCAGGATCTGTTGAGGCGGAGCAGGAATCTGACCCAAACACAGAAAGATGGAGACTGAAAGTTGAGCTAAGTGGTTTGGAGGAAACGGCTCAGAGGGACGACGCTGTGAAGAGCGTCTCGGCCTGCAGAGAGTCGACAGAGAGGAGGAGGGGGCGGCTCCAGCGTTTACATTACAGCTCCAACCTGGACTGACATGTTTGCAGAGAGGATCCTGAGGTGTGGAGATAAGTTTTCAATGATGCATGGGCGCTGGGAGAGAACCACGGAGACTCTAATGAAGCTAAGCTCAGCAAAGACTGCACACACCAGCTGTAAAGAGCGTGTGATCTGTATTCCTCAACAGCTCCGGCTCCAGCGTCTGGTTTGCATGTTAATAAACTTCCTCATTCTTCAGCACAAAGGCCCTCAGGATCCGTCAGGCCCAGCTTCATCACTGCCAGGCCCAGGGCCCGGACCCCGGCTGAGGAACGATCCCGCTCAGAAAAGACGTGTTTGTCTTTGTTTCAGAGAAACTTCAGAGCCAGAGAAAGTGTCAGCGCTGTGTGAAGCAGCTCTCTGATTTATTTCACAGCTCACAGCTCTCAGAGGTTCATCCCAAGTGCTCTCAGCTCAGTCAGAGCGCGCTCAGGTTTCTGCGAGGGGTGAAGGTGGATTCTGGGTCAGCTCAGCGTAGGTCGGGGACGACGGTCGGACCATAAACGAAATCAACTCAATAATTTTACTGACCTTATTAAATCGCCACGTGCATGTGTGTTTGTTTTCAAACCGGCTGGATGACGAGAGGGTTAGGAGGAGTGAAGAGGAAGAAAGATGATCGTAAAGTGCCACAGAAATATTTCAGCTTCGAACCGGACGAGCCAGTGTGCAGCAACAAAAACAGGAAACTCAACCATCGACACAGTTTCTCCCAGCTGGAGAAAAAAAAAACTGCACCTGGAGATGAAGAGCAGCCACACTCTAAAAAAAATGACATTTTATCAAGTGTTTTTTTCTTATTATTTTCATGTATTGCACTCGATATGAGCCACATTCAACTGGTCAGTCCAGAAAATACATTTTATTTCAAGTTCTTTAAAAACAAAATGTGGTCTGACTGAAAGAAAAATCTGCATAAAACTTGAAAAATGTCTTAACACAAGAAACGTTTCTCTTTTTCCAGTGGCAGATTTTTTTTTAACTCTTACACAATTCAGTAGAGGTGGGGGATACCGATGTAAAAATGAGACAAAAACACTCAAAGGTTTCAGGTTTTTGCAGTGAATCTATGAAAAACAACTCACTCAGTCCATTAAAGGTCCCATATTCTGCGAAAATCACTTTATTAAGTCTTTTAGTGAAATGTGTCCAAATGTGTCCAACTTTGGACAGTCCAACAGAGGGCTAGCCAATAGACTGGTCCTGAATCCAGGCGCATTACCAACCATCCTCCAACAAACCTGGGACCCTGGAAATGTGAGTATTTTAAATGCTGTGTGCTGTGGAGCAGATGGAAGAGCTTTTCCTCAGTGTCCCCCCTGTCTCTGTGTTAGCTTCAGGATGCTAACTTTAGCTGCAGTTAGCCTGTTGTTTTAGCCTGTAATGTTACGGTAAAGGAGCTTCTCTGTTTTCTAAACATTGTGCACTCGGAGCTCGTGGCGCCGCTCTCAGTGACGTGGAAGAGCGGGGCGGTATCAGCGGTGGCTCATTTACATATGAAGGCCACGCCCACTAAATCAGAGCGTTCTGAACAGAGGGGCTATGAGAGCCTGGAAACAATGCTGCTGTGCTTGATTTATTGGCTTTTTGGACCAAAACATGTTACTACCATTTCATGAAGACATCAATGATCCAGATTAAACTGAGGAAAGGAGCAGGAGATGGGAGCTTTAAAGTATCAAGGTGAAAATCAGGAGACAGGCCTGGGAAGTTACAGATCAGGGGTTGAGCAGGAGAAAGGGTTAAACATCAGGCGCCTCCTGCAGTAATGGGGGTGTTGGCAGGTTCCTCCTGTCAGAGGAGGCGTCTGAAGCAGACCCTGATCAAGCTGTGGGAGAGGAGCTGGTGGAGAAACACGGCTCCTCCTCCAGCCTCCTCCTGTCAGCTTATCGACTGGCGAGCAGCCGGCGCTCCTCTCAGAGAAATGCGGACCCCCAGGACAGGAGTGTGATCTCTGCAGAGGAGCGTCCTCCCTGTGAACCCTTCCTCTGCTGCAGACCTGTGATCAGCGCTCAGACGTTAGCGCCCAGACTCTTTGAGGAGATCAGGAGTCAGCTCTGATTGGAAAATGTGAGGAGGACGTTGTCTTTGTCTCCTTCTCTGCAGAGGAACCCGGGCTGAACCGCTTCATTACGCTCAGAGACATGACATTTTGTTATTCTGCAGTCCCTGCTCTCAGAGCATTTTAACAAAAGTGCAGCAGTAATAACAGAAAGGTCAGAGCTGATTTAGAAAATAACAGCTTTTACACCAAGTGGAAGAGAAGATGACACTCATTTCACAAAAACCCATTCACCGCGTTCTCTGCTTTCAGAGCGGCCTGTGCAGAGCGAGCGGCCTCTGCAGAGCGAGCGGCGCCGTTATTTGTTTTGGGGTGTGAGCGTATCTGCGGTGAGGACTCAGAGGAAGGAGAATGGAAACGTATAAGTCATGCACAGTTATCTGCAGCAGCAGAGGCAGAAACGCTTGCTGAACAGTGTGTATCTGAGAGCATCCAAACTCTGGGCGCTCCCTCCGCCGGCTGGGATCAGAGGGAAATTAATTAAAAGATAACGCTGGAGTGTTTTGAAACTTTAAACCAGAACTGTGCGGCATAATTTATGATAAACTCCAGTCTAAACAGCTCAGGATAAATTGTTTTCACTTTCCAAAATGAATTATAATGCAGCTGCACGTTGTGCAGCCGCCGCAGATGGAAACATAAATGAAATATATCCTCATAAACGCAGTCACTTAAAGCTTTTTGGCTTTTACGGTGTCACAGACGCACTCGACATAAAGCGGCAGTAAAGGAGCTTATAAAGAGCTGAAAAATGGACAACGTGAAATCTAACGGTTCACTTTTACAGTGTCAGGAGGCTGAGGGTATTGGACGTTAAAAAGGAGAAAGAACTTTTTAACTTTTTACTTTCTCCTTCATCAAAAACCAACAAGACGGGTTCATCACCAGAGACGGTCGGCTGGGAAAGCTGTGTTAAGGTCGGCCTGGGCCGATGACACGTTGAGCTGGATGATGAATATTATTTCAGACCAAATTATCCACTAATACAGAAATAATATATCATGATGACGTAAAACACCCTTTTAAAAGCAACAAACGTTTATTTCTCTTGAGTATTTTTTACCATTGTAATTGGAATTTGAGCAACTTTCAAACATATTAATAAAACAAAGAGAAAACAATAAAAATCAAACAGGCTCGCAGCCAAAAGTTGTGCTTTAAAGAGCAGCATTTCTTTGTGATTTAACAAACTTCACTTTCTGTGTCGTTGTTATTCTCATCATCAGGTCAGAGTTAATCTGGACGCTCCGAACCGAGACAACTGGACTGTCCAGAGTCTGTGAAGATGTTTCTCCTCTCGTCCCTCATCATCCTCATCAGCTTCACCCAAACTACAAAGAGACCAGTTAACTCAAAAAACCTGAAATATTATCAAGTGTTTTTGTTTTATTTTCAGTAGAAAATGTCTGTTTAGACTCAATCTGAGCCACATTCACCTGAGCAGTCCAGGAAAGTGTCTGATTTCAAGTTTTTAAAGACAGAATGAGGTCTGAAATGGCAGAACCTCAGGATGTTTGTGTTCTCCTCCTGCATCGATGGGTTTGTGTTCATCAAAATCCACGCAGTCTGAAGTTTATTGATGTTTTCTGGATGTTGTGTTGTTGATTTCAGATGATTTCAGACAAACTACTTCCTGCTTTTGTTTCTGACAGTCAGAAGCTGAGCAGGTGGAGCAGAGCTGATCTCTTCCTGTAAATGAACTCCCTCTGAAAGGTCAAACTGTATAAGTTAAAGTCTTTACGAAGCGTTACTCTACATCCCGAGGAAAGACTGTGAAACTTTCTGCTGAATCCCTCAGTTTGTAACTTTCCTCCTCCCCGAGCAGAGCCGCTCGTCTCCTGCTACAGCTGGATTTATGCTCCTTTGTAAAGGTGCCCTCAGGATAGAAATTAATTATAGTTCATTTAGTTAAGTGTAGGAATTTTTCCCCCTCATTGCAGCTCCTTTACAGTATTCATGAAAGACAGAGCGGGGACGGTGTGGGACGGTGCTGTAATTACAGCAGGAACCAACTGCAGCTCAGCATCTGTTGTGACATCCAAACGAGCTGCAAATGGCTTTCCAATACGCCCGTAAAACCTCCCAAAACTGCTCCAGACATCTCTGGGAAAGATGCTGCGAGCAGGAGAGGTGTTCTCCAACTTTCTGAGTCGACGTGAGCTCGGCTCAAAATAACACGTCAGGAAGAGAAAGGAGAGTGTCCTTGTTTCAGTCGCTGGTTGTAAAAGCTTCTTCTTTCACTCTTTGATTTAATTAAATCCTTTAACAAGTTTTATTTTACTCCGAACCCTCCCTGTGTGACCTCTGTGTTCAGCCTGATCTCACCTGTAAATCAGTCTGAGCAGACGCAGAGAAATCAGAGTTTAGAGGACGAAGCTTTCAGAGCAGGTTTTTAATTAACACAAACACACGTTCAGAAAGAGAGGAAGCTAAAACATTCAGCTGTGTGTGTGTGAGGGTGTGTTTGTGTGTTTTTAGGTGACTCCACTCATGAATGTCACATGAAAGAAAAGAAAGTCAGAGGAAACAAAAGATTTAAATGAAAATGAGACGAGGAAGTGTCTCCATCCTCACGCTCGCTCTGCGCCGACGCTTTGTTCCTTCCTCTCCTGCTCCGAGCCGTCATCTGAGGTGACTTCTGAGAGATGCACGACTTTATTAGAGTGTTTATTCTTCAATTAGCTGCACACACACACACACACACACACACACACACACACACACACACACACACACACACGCACACGCACACGCACACGCACACACACTGGTTTTCATCTCTGTCGACACAGCGTTAGTGGTCGCAGCGCTTTGAGGAGAAATGAGCAAACAAACCTGATTAATGTGATCAGAAGTATCACACACACACACACACACACTCTGACAGTTCTGCTGACCAGCCTGCACGCTGCAGTTTGCACACACACACACACACACACACACACACACACACACACACACACACACACACACACACACACACACACACACACACACCCTGCTTTGACCCTGCCACATGTGTCGGCGAGGTGCATTAATGTGATTTGATGTGATGCACTTGATCATATTACAGTATATCTGCAGCGTGTGTGTGTGTGTCTGCAGTGTGTGTGTGTGTGTGTGTTCTATAAATAGCACTCCTTGCTGACAGGATGGAGCTGTCAGTGTGTGTGTGTGTGTGTGTGTGTGTGTGTGTGTGTGTGTGTGTGTGTGTGTGTGTGTGTGTGTGAGCGGCATTTCCAGGTTGAGGATTTTAACTTTTGATTTGCAGGAATCATTTGAAGTTTCAGCTTTGTTTGTCTCGTTAAATAACGTCTAAAAACTTCAGGTCTGAAAGGATTTTATTTCAAGTTTGAGTCTCTGAATTTAAGAAATATATTTAGAAAGTGACTTTTTGTCGGTGAAACAAATATTTTTCCAACTGAAGCTGGTTTTGAGATCCTCGGTTCAGGCCAAAGTTGAAATCTGAAGCAGCTTCCTGAGAGTCATCGGCTGCAGAAACGCCGGCTCCTCGTGCTGCACGGTGCAGACTCTTCGTGTGTGATCTGAAGTTTAGATAAATAAAAACACTTTATTAAAACCTTGTTATAAAAATGACTCCTCTTCTGAGCTCCTGACTCCTCTTCTCTTCAAACTGGAGTGTTGTTAACCCAGATCCCAGCACGATAACCTCCGTCTGATGTGGAGATAACATGGAGCATGACAGGAGCGTGGCTGCAGGCGGCCATGTTTGTTTGTGTGATGAATCTGTGTCAGTCTGCTGCTTTGAAGGCAGGTTTCACGTCATGTGACGATAACCAGCTGCTCAGGTTCGTCTCCTGCTCTGATTGGCTACAGGCCTGTTCCCGCCCCCTTGAACCAGGAAGTGACCTCTGTCCTCCTCTCTCCTCCTGACTTTGCAGCTGTTTGTCATCTGAGGCTGTTTAACGCTGACATATAAGAAAGTCTGTTTGCCCCGAACTTTAAATGTCAGGGTCCGTCCCTCCAGAAAACCCAGAATCTGAGGTGTAATTTCATCCAGCCGCCCTCTAACCCGCCGTAACCGTCTGTACTCTGAGCCGGAGGAGGCGGGTGATTGATGGGCCGCAGCAGGAGCCACTGCAGGCTTTGAAGCCCAACCCAGAGGCAGACGGATGGAGAAGAGGTGAAAAAGAGGTTTTAATGACAAAGTGTGGGCCACGAGGTCTGCCTCCACCTCCTCCATCACCTCCAGTTCCCGGCGTCCAGCTCCTCCCGCCCTCCTCCATCAGCGCCAGTTGTTTCTGGCCTGTAGGTGTGTAGGTGTGTGTTCCTCTGCTCGCAGCCAGAGACTAATTAAATCTAATCCGTCCCCTCAGAGACGCTGGAGGTCTATTCTAGGAGGAAACAGCATTATCCCGGGATAATCACATTCACGGGGAGCCTGCTGGGAGCTCGTACGGCGCTGTCAGTCAACGCGCGGCTCCTATTCATCTTTAATAACTCCTCGCTCTCACTTCGACACCTCTGCTTGTCCCCACAGCTATAATCTCCTCAGTCTTTGTCGGCACTTCCTGCTGGATTTCAGGTGTCGAATTATAAGCTGAGAGCGAGAGCCCGACCTTCATCAGGGAGGAAACAGAAACCGTCCACGTACTTTGTTCCCCAAAGTTGTGACTACTCACAGATCAGGAAACAGAGAAAGACTGGAGCTGTGTAGAGAGGAGAGCGGCGAGGAGGTTTTCACGAAGACGGTTTTACATCCTGATGTGTGAGTTTCTCCTTAAAGGTGAAAATATCTCAGTGTTTGTTAAGTTACTGAAACAAGAAGATTTAACATTCAGAGGATTTTTCATTAAAGCTCCTCTTCAGTCATTCAGCAACCAGCTCTAATTCAAACTGTTGGAGCTTACACCGAGTATTTCCTGTTATTTTACACTGCACGTACTGTCAGTTATTTTTACAGTATTTTACTGTATATTAAGGCTGAGATGATTCCTGTATGAGTTTTGCGGTGCCAATTCGATTTGAATTGCAATTCTCTGACATTTCCAATTTTTGCAAATTTAAGGTTGTTTTTTAAAACCTGACCATGTGGAAATGTTAAATGATGATGATAATGATGATGATGATGTCTACAGACTTTATCAGGAGCCATATATTTCCAAAAATGCACATCACTTGAGTCAGTTTTTAGGATTTATTTAGGGGATCTGACATTTCAACTTTTTACCAACCCTGGGTGTTAACAAAGAATAAAATACAAGATTAAAATTTGAAAAAAAAAAAAAAAATGGACAGAGAATTAAAATTTAAAACCATAGAAATAAAATAAAATAAAAAAGAACAAAGAATCACTATTTAAAGTTTTTAAACAAATAATAAATAAATTAAATAAAAAAATAAGAAAAACATATAAGGACAAAGAATCACAGTTTAAAGTCATTGAACTTAAAAAAAAAAAAAAAATAAGGACATAGAATCAAAATCTAAAATTATTTAACAAAAAAATAATAAAAAAATAAAATAAAATAAGGACAAAGAATCACAATTTAAAATCATTAAATAAAAAAAAAATAGAGACAAAAAAAAATCACAATTTAAAATCATTAAACAAAAAAGTAAAAAGAAAAATAACAATTATTATGACAAAGAATCCTAATTTAAAATCATAAAGAAAAAAACAAAACAAAACAAACACACACAAAAAAACAGAATACCTGACCTTGTTGGAACACTGAGATGCTGAGCAGGGGGCACAGGCTGTCTCTGCTCCAATTAAACTACTCCAGGTGTTATACTTTAAAGTTAACTGATAAAAAGTATCTTTTTTTCTCCAACTGCCGAACTCACAGTAAAAATCTCTGGGTCCATGGTCAGTGCCATGTGGAGCACAGACAGCTCCATGTACAGCACGGTCTCATAGACGCTGTGTTTCCTTCTCACTCACAGTTACAAAACATCATCACAACAAAAATGATTTTACTGTAAAATAACCGTAAAATACTGTGAGCAGGGTTCCCAGTTTGTCTCAGTTATTTTACAGTGAGATATTTTACAGAGCTGAGTTCAACATAAAAGGATTTGACTGTTGAAATTTCCTCATTAATTTACAGTCATTTGTTACAGTGTGTGCCTGATAAACCATCTATGTGGTTTTGATGAAGTTGTCAAAGTTCTGAAACTGATTTAATGAGAACTAATTGTTTAGGGAAACTTCCTGGTTCTTGGAAAAACAACATTTTATTCATTTGACACCTTCAGACAAAACTACTCAGTGAAAAATCAAGTAAAGTTGAAAAGGCTTCAGTTTTATGTCAAACCAAACTCGAGCGGTCACGCTGAGAATGGAGAGCAGGCCATCGACTGAAGTGAATCATAAACTGATTGATCCAGTGATAATAAACATTGGTTTGGGTGATTTACTCTCTGGTTTCTGTCAGCAGCAGCTCTGCTGTTTGTTTCTAAGCTGCTGTTGTCAGTCACTTTGCATTTCAAACAGAGGATATCAAAGGTAACAAAGCTGCAGACTCTTTATCCAGCAGCAGAGAGGAGAAACCTTCTCTGGTTTCTGACAGAGGTAGAAGTGAAGCTGTAGGTGTTAACTCGTGGCCCTGTCCGTCACTTTGCTTCAAATAAAACTCTGATTATTGTTGAACTCTGCAGCGTCGGGCCCCTGAGCTTTCTGCCGCCGGCTCCTCAAATTAGTCTTTTGTTCTTGCGGCTGGCCTCTCTCCTCCATGCTGCCCTCCTTTGCTTATCACTCCTCCTCCTCCTCCTCTTATCAGCCCTCCTCAGCACCGCCGCTCTTCATTAGTGGACTACCTCCATTGGCCAGATTAGCTCACCTGTCTGTCTGTCTGTCTGTGAGAAGTCCAGGTAGCTCCCCCTGCAGGCTCACAGGTACACCACAGTTAGTTGAATGAAACAAATTAAACTGTTGGATGTGAAGTCACATTTGGGTCATTGAGTGGTATCACCAGAGCCAGAACCAGGAACTGGTGAGGTCGGGTCCACATCATCACAGTCAGAGACTAAAACAGTGAAACAGCTCTCTGTTAGAGTTATCCCTCAGTTATCATCCGTTATCTGCTCAGCTCTTCAGGTGAGAGGTCAGGTAAACCCTGGACAGGTAACACAGAGCCACTCAATAATCTGGTAGAAACTGAACTTTATATCTCACAGCTCTACTTTGAAATTTGTATCTTCTTATCTTATTATTGTTGTTGTTGATAAAAAATAATAATTGTATAATTATAATTATTTAATTTATTACTATTATAATATTTTTTTCATTATTATTATTATTTTTATTATTATTATTATTATTATTATTATTATTATTATTATTATTATTATTATTATTATTATTATTAATTATTTCATTATTTTTATTATTATGTTTATTAACATTTTTTTTTATTTTCTATAAATTTCATTAATATTGTATTTATTTTTTATTTTTCTATATTCTATTTCACGGTGTAAAGCTTGTAATTCTGTATTCTTTAAGTAGCTGCTCTGTTGCTGTTCTCATCACCGACACACCGAGTCTTATTCCTCGTTTGTGTGAATGTACTTGGCGATAAAACCTGATTTTGATTGTTATGTGACTCTGCAGATGTTGAGCAGCTCTAATTACCCTCAGTCTGAGTCCAGAGGATGTTTTGTTGCCGTGTTGAGCGTTGAATGAATCTCCTCTCGTCAGATAACCTCCCGCTTGTTTTCTTTTTTCTCCTTCATTCAATCTGTTCTGCTTTATTGATTTTAATTATTTTCTGAATGATTAACTCACCACGCTCAGCGGACTCAGTGTCTGCAGATACAGCATCAGTGTGTGTGTGTGTGTGTGTGTGTGTGTGTGTGTGTGTGTGTGTGTGTGTGTGTGTGTGTAACCTCAGGTGCAGTGGGCGTGTTGAACTGTCACCAGCAGTAAGTTACCATAATGAATCTGTTCAGGGAGCATTGTTGGTCTGACAGGGAGTGTGTGAGTGTGTGTGTGTGGTGTGTGTGTGTGTGTGTGTGTGTGTGTGTGTGGTGTGTGTGTGTGTGTATTTATGAGTCAGTTCAGCTCATGTTTAGGTTAGCCTCTGTTTGCTCCTTTATCTTTAACACATAATAGAGAAACAGAGTGAATCACTGACTGATTGTTGTGTGAAGCTCTGAACAGATGAATGCAGATAATGAACGTTTAGAGAGTGACTGTTTTTATTCCTGAGTCCAGATTATAGAGAGCTGAGAAACAAACAGGCCCTTTAATGACGGGTTAATCCATCACATGCTTATTAGCCACTGACTCGCTGGTTTAAATTAAGCTAAAATGTTTTGTTTCTTATTCCAAGCAGCAGTTTTTGTGTCGCGTAATTAAAATGAATCTCTAAGTCGATGATCCCAGATGTTGTTTTTAAACTCCCCCAGTGAATTACCTTATTCATGTTTCTTTATGTTTGAAATTAATCCAAAAAAACTACAATATAGAGTACGTGTTTGTGTTTTTAAGCAGGAATGTGCTGCAGAAACTCAAATCTAAGCAAGACTTAAATATGTAAATCTGCAAATTGGGGTATAGCTAAGCCACGCCCCCTTTACCTGCTCAAACAGTGAACATTCAGTGACAGGTGTCAGGTGTGATGGCAGGTGTCACAGTAGCAGACATTTCTCTGGATGCTGTTTAGGGCTGAACAATTAGTCGAATTTAAACCAACGTCGCAATGTAACAGAGAGCAATTTTCAAATCCCAAAGTCTGCAATTTATTAAAGTAACATTTTTAAAAAGTTTCATGTACACAAACCTTCAGTCTATTTCATTTCATCACAACGTGTAGGCCTAGCCTTCATACTACAGAATGATTTTATTTATTGTTTTAGTAATTTACAAAATAATACATAAATAACAAGCAAATGATGCAAAAGATACCCCCCCAAAAAACAAACAAACAAACAAACAAACAAACAAATAAATAAATATAAAAAAACAAAAAAATAAAAAATAAAATAAAGAAATTAAATTGCATGCTAAATCGCAATTACAATATTGGTCCAAAAAAATCACAATTAGATTATTTTCCAAAATTGTTCAGCCCTAATGCTGTTGATGATTGTTGGAGACAGAAAGATCACAGATCATCTTTCAGTCCCAAAAGTCTCTAAAGTCCACGTTGGAGGGAGATATTAAACATTTTATTGATGAAGTTTGATAAAAAGCTTCAGAACAAATCTGATAAACAGCGTCTGGTTAGCATCAGCATCTGGTTAGCATCAGCATCTGGTTAGCATCAGCATCTGGTTAGCATCAGCGTCTCAGACAACGAGACAGAGGATTAGCATTAGTTAGGACAAAACTCTATCCTCCTTTTTACCATCTTTACCAAGAGTGTGTCTCTGTTATTATTTACAGCTATTACAGATAAGCTAATGAGGCTAAGCTCCAGAAGCTAAAGCTAGCTTAACTAGAGCCCTTTGGACAACAGCTAACAATGATGTACGATCACCAAAAAACAAAAACTGGAACAAAACAAACTCCCAATAATCAAAGAGACATGATGAACAACTCAGCTGGGAGCTAACGCTAGGCTAACTTTATCTGACGTTAGAGAAAATCCCAAAGAGTCTGTCAGACTGCAGTGGAGGTTCTAGTGTTGAAGATAATCTTTCCTCTTCATCCTTTGTCCCCTCTTCATCATCATTCACCTTAGTGTCCTTTCCTCCTTTCCTAATGTCCCTTCCTTCCTTTCCTCCTCTCCTTCGTTTCTTGTCTCCTATGTTTTAAAGCTTAAAATCTCAGAAAAACCTTAAAACTGAATCAAACTGAGTTTCAATGGACGTCCAAGTGTATGGAGACAGCTACACACGCTGTGATTGGCTCCTCACATTTGAGGGCGGGACTTATCTCGATAAGAATCTCCATAGCTAAATGTCACTTTCCTATAACTGAAGCAAACATCGCTCAGTCTCTCCGTGTGTTGACAGAGCGCATACACAGAGGGTTAAACCCGTCTGACTCGGCGCTGCCAGCCTGTTTGTGCACATTCAAATGAGTCATCCTGCATTGTTCTGGAGTAAATATAGCAGCTCTGTGAACAAGCGACACCACGCTTTAAGTTACAGTCAGAGAGCACGTCGACAGACTGCTCTGCCGCCGTGGATGAACACACAGAGCTGGAGAGCAGGAGCCAGGAACAGCTGGTTGTTTGCTATAGAAGCTATTATCCCCACCTCCCACTCCCTCTTTCTGTCTGAGCATGCAAACACAGCGTGCTCCATCCTCACACACACACACACACAGGGACACACACAGGGACGCACACTCACACACACACAGTGATCAGCTGGAGTAGGAGTACAGAGAAAACATGAATCTCCTCTACGCTCTGTATGACGAGTAACGGTGTGTGTGTGCGTGTGTGTGTGTGTGTGTGTGTGTGTGATTGCTGAGCTCTGTGTTCCCTCTCCGTCTTTTTTACCGCTGCTTGTTTTCAGAGTGCTGAGCGTGCAGGAGTTAGCAGCTGCTGACAGCCACAAAGAAAGAGTTTGAAACGTGCTAAACATTATTTCATTTCTTTACGTCTTGTTGGGTTTGAGATCTCTTACTTCACACACCTCTGTCTCTGAAGCTCCTGAAGCTGCAGTTTCTAGTGTTGAAAAACGACACGCTAAGAGCTGCAGTTCCTGGATTGTCCACACGAGGCTGGCTCCATGTTTCGAGGAAACTCAGACGAGCTCATTTGAAAATGTGAGTTTTTTCTGTTTGGTGCAACAAAAAAGTTTGGCTAGCTTAGACTTTCTGATACACACTGTGCCATCAGCAACAATCCAACCACCTGTCAGTCACAGAGGTCACCATGCTCCTTCCTCATCCCACCTTCTCATCTTCATCTTTTTTTAATCCCATCCTCCCTCTCCTCTTCTCCTTCCTCCTTTGGTTTCTATCTCCTCATGTCGCCATAATCGTTCCCCTCCATCCTTTATCGCCTCTTCATCACCGCTTCCTCCCCATCCTTCGCCTTAGTGTCCTCTCCTCCTTCCCTAATGTTCCTCCTCTCCGTTTCTCGTCCCCTTCATTAGAGGGATTAGTAACATGTTCATGCATGCGAGGCCCCGTTGAACAAATTAAGCTCTCAGGCAGCGGCCTGTTCCTTCATCCCTCCTCCCTTTGCGATAATGTCCGGTATAATCTGTCTTTGGCCGGCAGGAGCCTCCTCCCGCTCCCATAATCCTCCCTGTAACAAGACGGCAATTAGAGGTTCACTTCGTCCAGCGCCAGCCGTGCAGGCGAGGCTCGGGGGTAATGAGAGCAGGAGGTGTGGATAGGTGGAGGTGTGAGGGGTCGGCTGTGATGACCTCTCAGAGCTCGCCGCTGCAGCTGAGGCTCAACGTGAGCCCACATCACAGAGGGAGAAAGTATGGATGGTCTTTTTGCTTCCTTACTGCTGAAACTTAGCACGTTGTTGAATTATTTACTAAGGCTAGTTATCAAACGTACGTGTTCCTCTGTGGAGGAGGTCGTGGGAAGTATTTTGAAAGTGAAGACACACAGTCAGTCTTTGCATCCGCTCTCTGCAGGACACCATCACTGCATGTTTTAAATCATGCTCACACACACTCTTACACACACTCATGCAGAAAGCAGCCGAGCATCATCACATGTCATTCGAGCAGCGATCAAAGCCGGACGTTGACAGATGATCGATTCATGTGTCTAAACGCCCTCACCTTCATCTCCAGCTGTCAATCATCGGACGCCGGGTGATAAACCACCTGAGCAGCGTCTGAACATGAGTTTGAGTCTGACAGGTCGAGCACAGCGTTGGTGAAGCCTGAGCACGGCGCCCTGATCGCACGCAGCAGGTGGGAGTCCTGTTACTTTATCAAACTGTTGCACGAGTGCAGCTTCAGACCTAATTATGTTCTGCATGAGAAAAACGGCTAAATGATTGAATTGCTTTTATAATTTGTTATTTCCCCACGGCCGCTCACAGGCAGATTAAAATGGATCCTTAAATTGTTTGTGAGAACGAATCAATAGCAAAAGTTAGCGGCTGGGCGAGCGTTCCTGACTTCCTGCGGGGAACATGAGGTTCAGAGAGACACCGCAGACGAATGAAGACGTATTGTTTGTAAAAAAGCATCCTGAAGGAAACTTTATGACTGTTTTTTGTTTAATGAGGAGTGTGAGGATGAAGTTTGTCTCCTGACACGTCAGAGTGTGACTCACAGGGAGGACCGAGCTCTGACGCTGGTCAGGAAAGTTTGTCCACTCACGCCCAGCAGATGGAGGCTAACCGCCGGCGCTCAGAGGTTATTTTCTCTCCCTAAAGTCCCATTTGGTGAGTGATGTAGTAAAAAGAGGGCTGCTGGTTGTGCCGTCTGCCTGCTGGCTGACAGATGGCTGATGGGTAACCTGAGCGGCTCCCTGGGGTCCGTCAGAGGACGCGGCGATGGTCAGTTTGGCTGATTTCACTCACACACAGGACGGCTGAAGTTTCCTGCTGTCGTCAGAATAAAACACAGAAACTCCTGTCTGATATATTTTCATTTTCTAAACTCTCAGTCCTGTGTGTGTTTTCAGACACGTGATGACAGGAAAACAGTCGAGTGGTAAAGTTAGAAGTTGGTTTAAAGGAATCCAAACAGTAGAGCTGAGAGGTGACCTTTGACCTGTGGCTCTCTGTCCAACTGTCGTCAACCTCGATAAACCGTCAGACTGAGGCGCCGTTTACACAAAACAAAAAATGCAGTAAAAAGAAATATTTTGTGTTTACACAGGGACTGAAAACGCTGTAGGATGCATGCCGGGCCTGTAGTTGGCGCTATAACTATACACACACCCCTCCACAGACCAGAAGAAGCCTAGCTGGATGCTGACAGAGAAACAGAGGAGAAACAGATTCATATTCAGGCCTGGACCACATGAATGTGTTAACCAGAGCTGGTGTTGACATGATGACGTCAAGCGCCTAGCAACAAGTCACCGTAGCAACGGTTGCCAACAAGAACGATTGGCAACAATTACCTTTTTGCCCTCAGCTCTACAGATGAATGTTTTTGTCTTTGGATTTGTTTTTTTTTTGCTTTCTCCTTACTCTGACTGCTTCTTCTTCCTGTGTTTGACTGCACATGCTCATAACGTTCTTCTTCTATGGTTTTCACATTTTGCTAACCTGCCACCTATCAGCCAGGTGTGGCATTGCAGGCTCCAGAGGCGATCACTGTCAGTTTTGCCTCTTCATATGGACAGAGATATTTCTGTGGTGTGGACAGAGATTTTTTTTAAAACCAGGACAAAGAGATCCAGTCGGAAAAACATCCAGGCCTAAGGCAGATCTGTCGGCAGATTCAGCAGCACAAGCACAACATCGTGTTCCTCCTTTGCTACTGCTTTTTTGTCTTGTCTGTGTCGTGCACAGCAAATTAGGTTGGAGGACGATGAAAGTATAATGTGCAAAGCAGAGTGTGACGTCAGCGTTTTCACTGGAAACTCTGGCGTGCTGTTAACATGGAAACATCGGCGTTTAAGAAAAATGTCTCCCTAGAGGACGTTTCTGAGAGTTTCTGTTTTAGGTCGTTGTTTATAGTTTATCAGAGAAAAATCAGAAAAAATGTCTGGTTGCTGGGAGAGAGGGGAAGTTTTGGGAGTTACAACATGCGGGAATATGAGTTTTGATCTATTTGTGACTTTAACATGTTTGCGTTATATTATCATTATATTGTTAGTGTGTAGTAGTGTGTGTAGTGCATAGTGTAGTTTTTGTGTTTTGTGAGTCAGAGCAATGAGTGCGTTCATGAAAATTATTCTGTTTAATCTTGTTGACTCCTGATGGTTTTATAAATAGTTGTACAAAGTGCCTGACAGTTTCCTGTTTGAATGCAAATAATATTGTTTGCTAAATTTGTACATTAGCGCTTGAAATGTACTTTTTATATTAGCAGTAAAAGTTCTAAGAAATGGATCGACTTTCCTTCTCTGATTTCTTTTTTCTAACAAATTTAGGTCTAATGTGTTTATACATTAACATGGATACATAATTAATATGAATGATTATGATTAACATCATTACGTATATCAAGTGTTGCCATTCTGGTTTGATAGTATGCATCAAAGCAACATCCTGAGGCCACGTCAAAATGAAGAGATAAATATGGTTTATCGTGACGTGGTCCAAAAATATGAGATATGGATAAAATGCCGTATCACCCAGCCCTAAGTTCATCTTCAAAACATTTCAGCTCAGTGTCAGCTGTTGGATATATTGGCTGCTCTACATTAAATTCACCATCATAGCTCCGCCCACATTCCAAGCTCCGCCCACTTTCCAGTCTCTTCGCTCAGAGCGATCTCTGTGTCGCTCCGTCTGTCGTCCCCCTGCTGCTCGGGTTGTGAGTCACTGAGATGACTGACACTGGGTCTGCCTGGGAGCAGGAACACACACACACACACACACACACACACACACACACACACACACACACAAACACACACACACACACACACACACACACACACACACACACAGGTGAGCGCTCCAGTCTTCTGCTCTTTATCTGAACTTTGTGTGTGTGTGTGTGTGTGGATTAGCCCAGTGGTGTGTGACGCCTGCAGTCGTTCTCATCCAGATTTCTGCTCCGTTATCGAAGAAACGCTTCCTCCCGGGCAGCCAATCAGCTCGCAGCGCTTCAGCTAATGGCTCCGATAATCAATTTGTCGCCTTTTTCTAATTTCAAATCCAATTATCCAGAGGGGGGGGGAGGGGGGGCGAGATGGCGAGGGGCTACTGATGGTGTGTTTTAATGTGTGTGTGTTACTGAGTGTGTGTGTGTGTGTGTGTGTGTGTGGGTGAGTTGACAGAACAATTTGTTTTTCTTCTTGTCGGCAGCGTTTGATTGGAAAAGCAAAAATATCTCTGTCCCTCGACACACACACATCAGGGACTAAACACACACACACACACACGCTTAGATGAAGAGGGTTACACACACACCTTGATTGAAACACAGGCGCTGACCCACGCTAAGGTTTGCCAACTTATCACCTCACACACACACACACACACACACACACACGACGAGGATCATCGGGAAAATAACGCTCCACGCCACAGACGAGAAACTAACGTGCTTTGTCATCTGAATGTGTGTGTTTGAGTGTGTGTGTGTGTGTGTGTGTGTGTGTGTTATCAGTCAGCTGCCGGCATACTCCCCAGGCAAGCCTTTGGCCTTCCCTCGTTCTGTTTTCCTATCTTCACACACACACACACACACAAACACACACACGTAGACACACACACACACGTGATTCCACTTCCTCATAGTTTTTGTTCCTCCATGTTTTTGTTTCCTCGTTTGGAAAACAAACAGGAAACACAAACACACACGCGTTGTATCCTGTCTGATGGCTGCATCTTTGCGTGTGTGTGTGTGTGTGTGTGTGTGTGTGTGTGTGTGTGTGTGTGAAGCTCAGACAGCGGGCTCATCTGTTGGAGATAAAACAGTGTTTGTAGTGAGTGAAGTTGTTTGAAGGAAAAATAAATCCTGGGCTCTTTCTCTTCCTCGCTGCTCGGAGTCAGGAGGGATTTTTTTCCTCGTCCTCCGAGGTTCACACTGAATGTTCAATTTTATTTGAAGAGACTCGTGTTTAAAGGCAGAGGGAGAGCTGAATTTTAAAACGGTACATCTGTGTTCATGTGAAGGCTAAAAATAAAAGATGAAAGACGCCGAGTTAAATTTAACTCGTCTGTCATCTGATGAGACAGAGCTCAAAATGAGACCTTTAGTTTAATCCACTAATCCAGACTGAGACTGAGAGACGCTCCACGTCCACTCTTTGGTGATGCTGCAGGATGGATGGATGTTAAAGGATGGATGTGTCATCCCACAGGAAGCTGCCGGGGTCACAGTTTGTGTCGTAACCTCGGGTCGAAGTGTTGATTTTCCTCTTGCACCTGAAAGCTCAGACTCTGTGTCCTGGAATAATTCAGTCCTGACTCCGTCTCTCAGCAGATTGCTTTCATTTATTCATCAGCTCGGCGTGGCTCTTTGGTTTCCTCTGCGTCAGCGAATAAAAATAACCAAGAAACTTTGAGTCTGAACAGGTGGAAACTGACAGACGAAAACGCTCATTTGTGCTGATTATGGCGCCCCCTGTGGTCAAAGCATGACCTCACAGCTCCACCCTGCTGTTCTCCTGTACGTGCATAAAAAATAAAAGAAAAATCTTTGTTGTGTGAACGTAAACCTGTTTGTTTTTTCAGCTTCCTGTTAAATGTTTGACACCTCGCCCACAGCAGCTGTTTCAGTCGTTCTCAGAGGAAACGATGAATCTCCTCCATCACAGTTTCTGTTTCATAACACACACACACTCAGAGGCTGTAGGAAGCAGCTGAAAGCTCTGAACTTTAAATTAAAGTGCTTCTGCTCAGATTCAGATCAGTTTTTTGTGATTTTTCTGAAAGCAGAAAAAGCAAAACGAGTTTTCCAAACGCGTTAATTCAGCGTACGAGTCGTTCCAGTCCCTGAAATGTGAGATCACATCAGACTCCTCGCACCTCCTCCTCCTCCTCAGAGAGGAGTCCTTCAGAGGGTTGGAGTGAGATTACAGAGTGGAGTCATTCATCTATTAAATATTAAACCTCTCTCTTTGTGGAGCTGCAGCAGAACGACACTGTTTGCTTCTTTAAGTCGAGATCTGACTCTGGATGGGACACGATGCCATCTGAACACGTCCTCTGTAAGGAGCCAGAAATCTCCTTCCTTCCTTCTTTCCTTCCCTCCTTCCTTCCTTCCTTCAGATCTTTGGTGTAGCGTCAGATTCAGCCTCATTAGAGATGCTTACGCCTGCTCTTTGACCGGCCGCTCTCGGAGGAGGCTGCAGCACTCTCAGCTGAGGTTTGGCTTCCTGCGGAGAAACAGAGGCCTTAATCAAACATTTACAGCAGACAGATCTCATCCTCAAACCCTGAAAGGATGAACCGTGTCCCCGTCCCTCAGCAGGAGGATGAGTCACCGCCCGACGGCTCTGCTTTCAACTCGCAGCACGACGGAGCCCGAGAGGAGCCGAGGGAGGGACGAGGAGGGGGGATAACCGAGGACAGGAACAAAAGAAGGGTGAAGGAGGGAAGATGAGCAGGAAGGAAAGGATGGAGGGAATGAGGAAAGGAAACAAAGATGATTCAGTAAAATGTGAAATTCAGATTTTTCAGCATATCATCGCTTGAACACCGCCTCAAAAGAAAGAAACTCATGCTGACGAACAGAGTCCAAACTTCACCCAGTTGGACGTGTGTCCGTGGATTTACATCATTCAAACCTGATTGTTTGTTCACGAGTCGGTTTTAACTACAGATCACATTAGAGGTGGATTTGAAGCCTGAAGATGGAGTGCTCCCCCTGCTGGCTGGGTGTGTTACAGGTTGTAAAGTGAGCCGTCTGAGAGCAGATGTGCAGGAATGTGCAAAACAGTGTTTAAAGCAAAAGAAGCAGATCATAAAGAGAGATATGTGGTGTTAACACACTGAGCGCAAATCCATTGTGTGGCCAGATCCTGCATCCTTCGATGGAGCTGGACCAGGGGTCTGAAACCTTTACTTTCAGAGGAGCCATTGAGCCTCAGCTCAGCTGGATCAAAGTCATCCAGGAGCCACGAAATCAACTTTATCTCCACAATAGAGACAAAAAAGGTGATAAGATTCTCTACATAGTTTATATTTTGTGAATAATTGTCAAAACAAGAATTTTTATGGATTCATGAAAGTGTAGGTGATGTCTGTTTTTTTTTATTTAAATCAATTTGCAAAAAAATCCAAATATTTGAAATGTCAAAAATATGCAAAAGTTTCAGAAAGTTTGAGAATTTTGTTAAATTCCAAAACCTCAAAAAGTTTGTAATTTTACAAAACTTTAATGAAAAATAAATTT
Organism: Halichoeres trimaculatus; assembly: GCF_033239565.1. Classification (NCBI taxonomy): domain Eukaryota; kingdom Metazoa; phylum Chordata; class Actinopteri; order Labriformes; family Labridae; genus Halichoeres; species Halichoeres trimaculatus. The sequence continues at coordinate 24,610,848 of NW_027437201.1, read as the reverse complement.
CAAAAAATTCAAAATTACAAAATAAAAAATTAAAAAAATAAATAATTTGAATAAAATATATATAAAAAAGAAATATAAAAATAGCAAAAATATGTGCAAAATTCATTGATTTTCCATATCTTTAAAAAAGTTGGAATTTTTTCAAAGTTTTAACAACAAAGAAATTTCAAAAATTTTAAAATTACAAAATAAAAAAAAAAGAAAAGAAAAAAATACATAATAAAAAGAAATAAAAAATTGCACAAAATTAATCAATTTTCCAAGTTTGAAATTTTAAAAATTAGCAGAATTTTAAAATGTAATTTATTACATTTTCAAACATTTTGATTTTTTTTTTTTTTTTTTTTCAGAATTTCCAATGTAAAAAAATAAATTAATACATTAGTTAAATTATAAAAAAAATTCCACATTTAGAAAGAATACTTGAATTTGATAATAAATATTGGTGGTATTGCTTTACTCATTATTTTTTTTGTTGTTTGCTAATGTCTTGCCTCATATCAGTCGTGTATATTAATCCAGCACGTTGTCAGTGAAATGAATCCATCCTCACAGAATTAAAATCAGTATTTTCTTCCAGATTAGTCTTTTTGTAGATGTAGTTATCTTCCCAGGGCTGTAAAACTTGAGGTTAGCCACAGGTGCATGGAAAGTTGGTGGGCTGTTGATGTTGTAGGAGGTGAAGTAGAGCGGTGGCAGGCTTTATTGACAGATGGGATGAAGATTTAGTTCAACTAAATGTTAACGCAGGATTTTATTTAGTGTCAGTGTCTTTAATCATCAATACCCTCTGGAAGAAAAATAACTATTCTTTATTTCTATAACAAAGGAGTCAAAGAGCTGCAGGTTGAAGACGTTTCTCCTTTTTCAGCAGAAATAAAAAGAGCTCGATGCTCCTCGGAGGCTGTAAAATCAGATCTGAGAGCGGTTAGCGTGTGATGGACTCTTAGTCAGACTCCAGCTCCTCCTGAATTTTCACATTTGGTTTATTTTATTGGTTGTGACATAAAGAAGATCATCCTTTCCTTTTTTATTTCATCGACTTTCTCTAACTCATCTCTCTGAATCCTCTTTCTCTGATGTTATTGATCCGTTGATCTGTGTATCTGAACCCTCTCCTCTGATTTCCCTGCTCATCCATATTGTCAAGCAGCGGTGATGTATGGCGACCTGCGGAGGTGTGGAGGAATCTGTTAAAAAAAAAAAAAGCTGCTGTGACCAAAACCTCCCAGGAGCCGCTGTTCGATTGTGACCGGCGCCGACCCTCATCTTAATCCGGCCTCTTTGAGACGCTTTTTCTTCGCTTTGACTGGAAATTCTTTGTAGTTTCATTTTATTCATTTCTGGTAGCGGGCGCTGAATGGTAATGGCGTTGTGGGATAATAAGGATTCCTTTGTGGTGTGGTCCAGAGCCTTTTCTCTGGCGGCGTTTGAATCGCAGCGTCGGCCGGCTGCGGCGTTTGAAGTCCCCCCGGCGACTCCGGGCTCTGCGGGGGTCTGTTTAATCACAGCAGACGGCGGTAATGGCTGGTTTTTGGGACAGAAAGCTGTTGTAATATTCCCGATGCTGTGCCAAAACGTGTGTGTGTCATGTTGTTTCAAAGCTGCGTGTTGACGCCGCGTCCCTCGTTAGGTCGTAAAGAGTAATCACAGTTAGCTTCGTGGCTAACCTCTCTGCTCCTCCTTCTCTGAGCAGGAGCAGTCTCAGATCTGTTTACAGGCTGCAGCAAGCCTCTGGCTAAACTCTGCAGCAGATTTATGTCATTAAAGTCTAAAAACTCTTCTCTGCAACTCTTTATGCAAATTATTGAAGAACAGGGATGCTGACTGGAAGAGAGTGCTGCTCGCTGCCTTCAGGCGCTTCAGGGCAGAAGTTAAAAGCTTGGAGAGAAGTGCACTTGGAAATTAAGTTGTCACTTTTATAATTTTCTTTCAAGTAGTTTTTAACCTCGCTCTGTCAGAGATATTCATATCATTGGCTGCAGTTTGTAGGAAGAGAGTTGTTTATGAAAATTCATGGTGGTTGCTGTGGAGGATAAAGACGTGTTGGTTTCTCTCTGGTCTGCACAGGAGACGAGTATCAGTGATGGATGAATCGATAGGTAACTAAAAACACAAGCTCCTGACCCTTTAACCCCCTGTGTATGATTTCCCTCACAGCTGTGTTACTCCGTCTTCTCCTCCTCACTGTGAGCAGGAAAGTGAAGACATGCAGTCTGAGACGAGCAGTGAAGCTCAGATATTGTTTAAGTGAGAAGAAAATCATCTCCAGCTCCGTGAGTGAGATCTGAGCGCTGTCGGTGAAATAGAAAGTGAAGTATCGCAGCATGAAGGCACAATTTTTCCATTTCTTTTCCTTCATGTCACCGGCGTGATGAAATCTCTCAGGTGCACGGCGCCGCATCCTCGACACCCCTTCTCCTCCTGCGACTGAAGCTCCTTATGAGCAGGGGAAAGGCCCCTCAGTCTCCACGTCACGCCGCTGCACGCCGTCTGTTCTCACCCGCTGCTGAGGCGACACCATGACGAGACGCAGGGAAACAGGAAGTCATCACAACACTCCAGATTTTAATGTCATAGAGGGCACCAGAAAGAGGGAGGATCCACCGGAAATTATGCTTGGAGACGAAAGGAGATGATTCAGAAAGCTATGAGAGGGGATAAGTTTGATCAGTAATAAAAATGAAAAGAAAGACGGATGGTAGACTGACGGAGAGAAGAGTGAAAGGGAGCAAGCAATCAGGCAAAGGAAAGAGGTGAGGGAAAAAGAGCTCACTCTTTTAATGTAACTCAGATAAATAAAAAATAATTTAAAAAAAATAAATGCATCAATAATAATAATAATAATAATAATAATAATAATAATAATAATAATAATAATAATAATAATTATTATTATTATTATTATTATTATTATTATTATTATTATTATTATTATTATTATCATACTAATAATAATTATAATAAAAATAATAAATAAAAAGATTAATTAATAAATAAATAAGAAATTTAACTAAAAGTGGTTGAAAATAAAGCATGGGCCCACATAAACATGGTCATACACTCAGCAATGGTCAAATCAGACAAAAGAACTAAAAAAAAAAAAAAAAAAAAAAAAAGAAAATTAATCCACCACCTTACATAAATAAATAAATAAATAAATAAATAAATAAATAAATAAATAAATACATAAATACATAAATAAATACATAAATAAAAAAATATTAATTAAATGAATAAGAATTTAAATAAAAGGGGTTGAAAATAAACCCTGGGCTCACACTTAGAAAAAAAAAAAAAGTTTTCAGATAAACCAAAAGTTCAATTTTTTCCCTCCTTCTCATCCTCCTTCCCCATGATGGTCGCTTCTAGTTACACTGCAAAAAAAATGAAATTTTATGAAGGGTTTGTATCTGATTTTCAGTAGAATATGTCTCTTTAGACGTAATACGAGCATCATTCACTTGAGCAGTCCAGAAAAATGTCTGATTCCAAGTTATTTAAAGACAAAATGAGGTGTGAATTGTTGTAACAACAGAACAAGAGAAATTTGCTTTTAACTAGAATAATATCTTGTACAAGAAACTTTCTCTTGTTTGGCTGAATGTGGCTCAGATTGAGTCTAAAAACTGTCAGAGAGCCTTTAACCAGGAGAGCTCAAAGAAACAAAGAAAAACATAAATGTGACTTTGAAAGATCCGTAACTGCAAACTGGATCATGATATAGGAAATTAAATTGTGTGACAACTTCTTCACTAATTAGTGTGCACCCAAATTAGAAAACAACCGCCAATGCAATAAAAGTTATTTTGTTTTAACAAAAAAGGAGTGATGTGATTTTTCTAAACTGAGACAAACTGCTGTGTTACCCTCAAACACAAGAACAAAGAGGAAGAAGAGGATAATGGATGTTCAAACACCCTCACAGCCTGAAATAAACCCTGACGTGCCTCCTGCAGGAATCAAACTGGGACAGAAACCAGTAAACTGAGCACAATAAGCTGTAAAAACCTGCAAAAACCAACCCAAGCAAATATCCTCCCTGGTGTTAGCTCTCCTCTCTGTGCCGCGGTCACATCCAATCTGCGATCTGCAGTAAATGTGAGTTGTGAGTCCATAAACGCCTGAAAGGCAGCGGCTAAATGAGCAGAACAAGAAGCCGACACAGAGGAGGAACAGCGGTGGCCTGTTAGAAATGAGCTCTTCCTCCTCAAAGAGGCTGAAGCCTTCATCATAAATCCTCTTTCATTGTTGGGCCGCAGCCTTTGGTCCGGGGGCCGCGCGGCGTGGCGTGGCGCTCTAACAGAGAGGATCCAGCCGCCGGCTTTATAACGCAAGACGGTGTAAGCAGAGAGCAACAGAGACGGCTGACGGAGGGAGCTGCAGAGAGCCCAGGCTCATCTGACGTTTACAGACTGATAATGTTTCTTTTTCTTTACGCTAAGTTCAGTTTTACTGACCAACAGCTCTTTGTTCAGACTTTAACTCCTCAACAACAAACCCTCAGACGACCTGCTCATAAAAACATCAGCTGTTAGCGTTTATCTCTGCTCTGACAACAAAACACACTCTCCTTCCTGTACGCCAAGGTCAGGTGTGTGAAGCTGCAGAGTGTGTATTGTTGCTGTTGACACACACACACTGACTGTAGCTGCAGATTAAAGTGTGAGAGGATGTAATTGATTTAAATTAGCAGAGGTTAATGACTTGGTTAAGGGGATCGTCGTAGCAGCATAATCACTGCATCCCGACCAAGAGTTCAGCTTTTCTTAAGTGCTTCGCTTTAAACGCTTTAAAGAGGCTAAGTGCTGCAGGTAAACACCCTGTTTCTCCACACCTGTAGTCAGGGAGCAGCGATCTGATTGGCTGCAGCTCCTCCTCGTGTAAAGCAGAGATGAAATAAGCAGGAAGGTAAAAATAGACGTGAAATGAGCTCAACTGAGCGTGAGGGAAACAGAAACAGGGATGAAACGCTGCAACAGAAATAGAAGGAGCGTAGTAAAATGACATCAGCTGCTTCTGCCGGTTAATAATTCAGGGAGCGGCCTGCAGGAGGCAGGACGGGTGGAGAGAGGAGCAGAAAGACAGAGGAGGGAGTGGAGTGGTAGCGTTTAAAGACCGGCTCTTTAATAATTCAGCGGGAGGCGTCTGGTCTGGCTCTGATGCAGCAGGTGGCTGCAGTGAAACCAGGAAGATCACACAGAGAATAAAAACCTCTCACTGAAACCTCTTCCTGTCTGGGGATTCAAGATGAGATAAAATAAGACACGGCGGCCAAGGATCCGTGTGGAGAAACTGGGACATCACAGCCGTGACAGAGTGCAGGACCCAGCGGGAGAGACACGAGACTGAGGCCGAGACGGCTCGCTCTGCAGACGGCGTGTAGGAGGGGCGCTTCAAAGACCAGAGGAAGTCATTAACTCTGTTCACGCCGCGTCCTGAAACAGATTTCTAACAGCTCTGCACTTTATGGATCATTCACAGATTAGAGAAGAAACAAGTCTCACATCACTCAGCGGGAGGGTTTATTGAAGCGGGCTCTGCACTCGACTGTGGGTCGTTTATTACCTGATGGGGTGGTCGCTCCGCCTCTCTGTGGAAACCAGCAAGCCAGAGAGCAACTAGTCATCCATGGCTGGGAGGAAATGTGGGCCACGTCAGGAGGTTTGGAGGGTTAGAGTTAGGCTGTAAATATGTTTTTAAACCTGGGGTTTTTTGGGCTTGGTGTGTACTGGTCTTTCTGCAGCCGGACTCATGAGGATTCTCCATAAACAGCAACTTTAAGCTTTAGGCTTCATTTTGACCAATCAGCTGTTGACCCTTGAGTAAAACGTGACTTTGGTGGACC